>NC_056735.1:485893894-486063894 GCF_019279795.1 Protopterus annectens
ATGCTGCTGTGGTTAGGAGGGTCATGCCATCCAGTCACCCCCTTACACATGCTGAGGAGCTCCTTGCCAGCCTCAGGGCACCTGCCCACCTACAAACACAAGATCCTGCAGAGAGCATTGTGGAGGTGGGTGCTACCCACACAATGGCTGAGGAGCGTGCAGGTAAGGCCACCAGGCACATCAGTAGACCACTGTTGTGTATCCATCTACATCTGTACAATTTAATCATGCTTATGTGAGATAAAATATATATAGTCTGTTGCTGTGTTGTAGTAATAAACAGATGTGCATAATCTGTATTATTGTGGGTTTGTACTGTGATGTACTGTAATGCTGCTCCCACCCTCTACCAATGCCACAGGTGTGGCTACTGACATCACATCTCTCACACAACTATGTAGGTCCCTCTAGTTTACCTCTGGGACAGCCGCTTGTAGCTAATGAATGTGGTGTTTGTTCAGGTTTGCCAATACACTGGCCATGTTATGGCCATGGTATTTTCCATGCACACATTTAACACACCTACCCATAATGCATGCTGCATATGTTCACTTATTGTTGCTGTTAACTGTACTGCATCACAGTGGTCACCATGGTGGCGTATCTGAAGGGTATGTAAGAGTCCTGCAATATAACTAACAACCTGTCATTGCAAGATGTGTGCACAGAGATGAACTTAATGGTGGGACAAATGGGCTACAGTAGGGACATGTCTGAAACATCACCCTTATACAGTGCTACAACAGTTTATATACCACTATTACAATGGCAACTGTTACAGATCTTCACAACAGCATATCACAATACTGCATTCCACAACCCTTACAACCTAGTGTGCATACACTCCAAATAAACATATTGTGGAAGCATGCACTCTTCATGAGTATGGACCTTCCAGCAAGTACAGGTCCTCAATGTCACACCAAGAAATGGTCTGATGTCCAAGACATTTGCCCATCAAATGTGCCCACTTACCTGCAACAGAGGCAGCCATGGCTTGCACAGATCTTACAAGCCATGGAATGGATCCCATATGTAGCCTTACCTCACCATTGTATATACCATGGCAAACAGTGCAGACAGTCATGTATGTGGCGAGACTGTATGGGACAAGATTAATGAAGAAAATAAACAGATGGCCATCCAAGCCAGATGATGACACATGTTGCAAACTGGTCATGCAGGCTGCCTAGTAACATGCTGCAACACTGAGGGAGTTGCAGGAATGTCTAGCAAGTACTGGCTGTGCAGTACCTGTGTCGGCAGTCTCCTGGACGCTGCATATGTGTGACCCATGGGTTAGGGCAATCAGATGGGACAGTTGTTCCACAGGGAACATCAGCCAGAGCTGTCTACAGGTAGCATATGCATAACATCAAAAGTCCCCCAAAGGCATGTGTCGCAATGTGTACTGGTGTACCAAGACCAAGTTGGAAACCTACAGACAGTATCACTTAAGATACATGTGCTGCACAACCAACACCTCACCCCACCTCAGGCCCACCATCCCCATCTGTAGCTTGCTGGTGCCAGTGTACACCTGTATGTTTGCCATTCATTAGCTGGGACTAGGCCAGTACACATGGTGTTCAGAATTTGGAACACTGCAAAATGACAAACATGTAGACTATAGTTGTCAAGCATCTGCAAAAAGGCTGGGGATGGGAGGGGGTGTCTTCCTGAAACACAACAGTGAACTGAAGCAGAGATCCAAAGCTAAGAATGGCTGTGTCTGCACACAGTCCAAGTCATGAATTGTGGCAGACATAACCCTGACTCCATAGCAATAGTGACGGCATTGTGTGATCTCCAAGGGCTGTGGACATGAGTTGACTTTGCAATCATGCAGAGTTGGGGGACATTTGTAGGGAAGAGTGACCAAATACTGGCAAATGCAGATGCCCCATGCTACTATACCCCTTCCAGGAATAGTGACTGCTGTAGTACACTTAACAGTTGGTGCAACAAACCATCATGATAAAGGTGTGCACAGATATGCGCCCGCAAACTGTATGCATCTCAATCAGCATCTGCACAACTAACACATTTGTTTGATACTGCATTTGATTGCACAGGTCATATGTCACATATCAGGTTCATGTAATGTTAACATATGCAGTAATGTGGCCCCATGGCATATCAGGGAAGAGAGTGCCATGTCATTAAGGGTGTGTACACTCCCCATAGCCACAGTAAGGTTTGAAGGTATAATTGTATTTTATTGGCCATACATGCACTGCTGATGATGAGATCTGTAAATCAGACATCAGGTATTTACAAATGACATCTGTCCACATATCATCCAAGGTATGTGTCAGACAAACACATAGGGGCTGTGAGCAGCAGAGCAAACATAGCTGACATACATATACACATTCAGCAATGGTGTGTACACCTGTGAGGTATGGTGCACAATACATGCCAGGGTACTGAACAGCTGCACAGCAATACTGTGTACATGGGTGTAGTGTGTTCCAAGGGAGGGGGCATCACCTACTAACACAACCCATGCATCACAGAAATGTATAATGTTAATAACAGGGATTGACTGCAGCTGCACTACATGCTGAGTGCCATATGTCATGCATGTTGACAGATGGGTAATGAAAGGTCTGTGTGTAATATCTTTGTGCAACCTCACCTGTAAGTGTGTGTGTGTGTGTGTGTGTGTGTGTGTGTGTGTGTGTGTGTGTGTGTGTGTGTGTGTGTGTGTGTGTGTACTGTTAAGCAATGACATACAGGTCTTAAAGTGCTTTTCTTGTTTTCCCCTGACATGTGGCGAGGAGGGTCAGGGTCCCTCCTGCAGGCAGACTGATGTTAGTGTCCATACAGACACTGATAATGATGATGGGTGTGTTCAGATACAGGCAGGGTTGTCAGGGGCTGAAGCTGCGCCATCATTTGACATCCCACTGTTATCCACCCCATCCCTGCACACAGTCACATTGCCTATACATACCCCATCGCCAGTGGCCATAGCTGAGGGACAGTTCGTGGGTGGTGGCACCAACAAGACAGTGTGGTATCTATGGCACATGGGTCTGGACACAGCAGCTATAGCCGGATGTCTGGCAGGGTACCACACAGGCACATGTACAGGGGTGCTCATAGAAGGGCTGCTGGTCATCATGCCCCTGGCAGAGGTGCCACATCTGGTGCCAACAGATGCATGTTTCAGGCCATCATGGAGATGCAGGCATATATGGAACGGTATACCAGACAGGGTCTGAGGCTGCAGAGGGCTACTCATTCAGTTGTTATTGACAACATCTGTGCTCTTCCAGGTCCCCACCATTATTTTGCAGAGGTCATGGATAGACAGTTGGGTGAGATGTTGGGAATCCTTGACCATGGAATGTCTGCACTTGAGCATATGGTGGGAGTAGTGCAATGGCCACATGGATGTAGGCCAGCAACACCAACAGCTGGAGGTCGACATGGACATGCCAGAAGTCAGAGCTGCTCCCGTAGTGGCAGTACCAGTCCCAGCACTGCAGGGAGGTGCTGTCCACACCACAACAGAGCAGGCCATGTGCACTTGGCCCTGGCTGGTCCCAAGAGGGACCTGGATCCAGCAGACATATGTCATCATCAGGGGAGAGTACCATCTTGTGGCTTGTACTTGGTGGAGCCCATGGAACCTCTGGCAGGCACAGTTCTCATGTCCATGGCTGGAGACAGTGAACTGCACACCCTGCCATGTACGGTCTGCAGCTGTCCAACAAACCCCTGTATAGGGCGGCCACATGGCAGAACTGTGTGCATGCATACACACTCAAATCACCAACACAGCTAGGGCACCCCCATGCCTACACATACCACATTCCAACAGCCCAATTAATAATTAAACCCCCTCACACACACACTTGATGTCAAACGTATGGCTCAACCTAGGTCTCTGGCAAACCAAACAACACACCCTGTCCATATGATGATACCTGTGCCACATCCCTATCATCCATAACATCAATGCAGGGACAGGCTAATATGGTTCTGATACACAGGGTGACTGTATTACAATGTACCAATGTAATGCTGTGTGACATGTTGTCAGCACTAAAGTTTAATGCTTACATGTCAGGAAGTGTAGCAGTCCAGCCATGATGCATTATAGCTGTTATTAACACTGAGTGATTGTGGTCTACATACTGTATTCATTTTGTGTTGTAGGTGTCCATGTATCAGCAGGATGTTGGTCTGCTGTTGTTTCTTACAAGGGGTATGGCACTGTGGTGACACCTTGACTTTGCCATATCCTGGGTACAGCTGAACACATGTCACAGGTCTGTGTAACAGTTACTGCATGTGTCACATGGCTGATAGGTCTGGGGGTGTATACAGGTGAGTGCATGGTGGCTGACGTCAGCAGCCCTTCTACAGTGGACTATGGTAAGTGTACTGGGTGGTACACACCACATGTTTGTGTATAAAACACACAGAGGCTTAGGTGTTGATGCAATACACAGAGAATACTGTACACATTGATATATGCACTTGTGCAAGGAACCCATTTTAGCCTATGTAATTCCACCAAGACAAAATAGGCACAACAACACATTGGGAAATAAGCAGTCTGCTAGTTGTCATTGACGATGGTACTGGCAGGGTATATGTCCCCTTCCCCAATGTAGAGCAGTCCTCAACTCAGTAAACATAGGTGTGCTGGTGTGGGTGGCTCAACCCTACTCTTTGGAGGGTGTGAGGTGCTGTAGAACCACAGATAATGTGATTGACAACTACTTAACCTGTTAACATGAACTGAAGCCAGCAGGGAGTAACTGGTATGCAATGAGGGGCTTTCAAAGATCACACCATATAAACCCTAGGTGTCCCAACAGTAAAATTCACACCCTTGTATGAATGAATTCCAAGGATGATACCGGGAAAATTAATTACATTTTAAGATGCCCTCTACTGTATTTTTCAATGAAGTGATCCTTCACCACACACATTACTTGCAAATATAAACCCTACAGGTTGTATGTACTGATGGTGTGCCTTAATTAACCAACGTTTAGAGATTACGAATGAAAACCACCACCCTGTCAAAAGGGGTTACTTTTTTATCAAACTTGTTCTGCCCAATAACACTTGAAACTAAACCCAGGACCGGGTACACTATAGTCACAGCAGTAACACAAGCCATCAAACTGGGTGATGTGTTTCATTACTGTAGTATTGAATGTATTGAACAGGGAATGACTACACATGGTGTAAGTGATAAGAATCAAGTATTTGTTATAACCTAAATATCACACCAATAAATACGGTTATACCCCCTGAAGAGTCATGGTTACACATAAGAAGGATAAATTTGTATCCTCACAAATATACCTTATGTTACAGTAAAGAGAACCAGATTTAAAAATACACATGAACCACTTGAGAATAAAGGGTAGCCATCACCTTGTAAACGGTTGTTCAATCAGTAATAGGTAAAGTCAAAGTACTGTTGTAGTAAGACCATACTTTGGGTGTTTAACAGCAACTAAAATGATGGGCGGGTTGGGCCTGGTATTACAATATAGTCTTAAAAATACAGATCAAATGACATTTCATACTGGTTTTGGTTTTTTTTGTCAGGAATTCCATGGAAGGGAATTGGGTTTGTAAGTGGTATCTAATTTAGTCTCACGAAAAGAGGTGTCTATAAGTTACTGCAATTTTGTTGCGACTGGCCAGTTAAGGCCCAAAAAAGGAGTGTTTTTTGACCCAAGTTTTCGTGACGGTTTAGACATGAGTCCGGGTGGACGCTGTCCATAAAGCTGGAACAGCTTCACTCAACTAGTCCTAAGGCCAAATGGGTAACTTTACTTGTCAGAAAGGCGTACAGAACTTTTTGATGGTATTGTACAGAAGATTCTGCCTGATAGATACATTTAAACGCGCCTATCAGCTTCCACAGTGTAAGTTAAACATGTCAGATCAATTCAGTGCTGCTTTGCACGTCCCACGAATAAGTGAGGGCAAGCCACTTTGCATGTGGTGTTTGGTTCAGTACTACAATTGAATTCCCTTTTATTTAACACTGTCAACGATATGAATGATACACTCATGCCAGGGTGATAACCTGGGAATGCCATGTTGGGCACTTTCAAATGAAGACTGTTGCACAACCCTATATCAGTGGTGTAAAAGTTAACTCCATTGCACTGAATGAAGCACAAGATGTTATATTGGAATTTTCATTTTTAAAGAGTCATTCCCCTGCTTTTATCAGAGTGGAATGTGATCACGTTCTGACTCACCATCTTAGGGAACATGGGTTAAATATAAACCTACGGGTTTGTATGGTAACTAATGTGTGCCTTACATTTAACCACGCTAGAGTTCCGGAAATGACAAACCCACCTAAGGCAAAATGTTTACACTCGGGACCCAAAAGCCTTGTTTCCCAGAACAAAATCAGCCTTGTAGGTCTTAAACCCCGGGTTGTACCATTAACAGCAAGGTTAACCACTAAGCCATAAAATGTGAAGAGTTGTTGTTTTCCATTCTGTCATACAAAATTTGAAAAACCTGATATATTGCATGATAGTGTCGTTACTGTATGTTAAAAGTTATAATTTAAATATACAGGTAATACTTTGTATACAAACCATCATGTTCATGTTAATTTTAAATATAACTTAATATGTTAATTATTTGGAAACTTCATCAGGGTTTAATTATGTTACAGGTCAAGAGAACATATTTATATAACATATGTATATTTTAGGTAAAATAACATTAACCAACACAAACTTGAACAATAGGTAACAGTATATATTGTAAACATTTTTACTTGTTTGTTAGATAAGATTATACTATTGTTTTATATCAGCAACTTAATATGGTGGTGCTGGTTTTAGTTAACAGAATTTGATGATTACCTTTTAAAACATAACATATCTTTGTTTTAATATTTACACATTCATATGTTTTTGTTTTAGTATTTTATGAGGTAATTCATTAATCATGATTTAATTTAAAAAAGATGGTATATTAATTAAATTCACATATGTGTGTATCCATTATTATCAACATGTATTACATAATGGTTTTGACTTAGTATGTTGACGGTTTTAGGTTAAACAGATTACGTCAACTGGTCACTGTGGCTCCTGTAAATTGTTATAACATATTGCCAGGATTAGACTCTAATTGTACAAATGAAAACCTTTTATTAATAATTGTGAAATAATAGTAACTATATGATTTTATTACATGGGCATCCCCATTGTAATTATAAATATATTATAATATATTTATCATATTATACAATTTTAATAGTATAAAAGTGTGATAATGTCTTGATGTGCTGTTTTGACCCATCCTTTTGGGGAGATTTGTAATTAATAATATATTATCATTTATATAATGGTACTTTCAATGGAATTTTACACCATTTATCATTCAATCATAATATTGAGCAATACATCCATAGGATATATTACTGTTTTTTTAGATTATCCTATTGGTGGTGGTCATTTGCTATTGTTACATTAAGAGCTTAGGTTAGCTATAGAGTTCTGGTACCAAATGGGAAGGAACCTCGGTTTAGTTGTACTGCACAAGCCTGGAACTGTAACAACTAAAGTAAATCCTCTGAGCCAATATTGCTTGTTTGGTCCAGCCTGTACAACTATATCACAGGAAGTACCATAGACCATATATATTAAGTGTTTTGGGTTTTTTTTAATCAATTTTTTAGTACAATCACCAATATATACCTGTTTAAAAGAATTCTCAATTGAGCATGGTGTTGTATTTATTATTATGTTTAATAAAATATACTAATAATACATTCTTAATCATCATGTTTAACATAAATATATATATATATATATATATATATATATATATATATATATATAATATTGTTAACATAAAATATCATAAATTTATACATACATATATAAATTATATATATATATATATACATATATATAGAATATATAATATATATATATATATACATTCTATATATAAATAAATATAATATAATAATTATATATACTTTATATAGTAATATATTATTAATAAATATATTATATAAAAATATAAAATACATATATTTACAATCAAAAACTTTTTGGTAATATACCATATATATGTAATATAGTTATATAATATAAATATAATATATTTTATAATATATTATAAATTGATATTATTTTATATATACTAATATCTACTTGTATTATTTTATATAATATATATATTGATATAAATTATATTTTTACTTATAATTTATTTAAATATTACTATATATAATTATTATAATTAAATTTTTATTATAAGTAATATATATATATAAAATGCAAATACATTATAATAATATATATATAAAAATTTTAATTTTAAATAATAATAATTAAAAGGGTGTCATATATTCGAACTCTTAGTAAAATTGAATATCAATTTGGTGTTATACTTGCGGGGTTTAATGGTTCAAATACTCCGGAATAGTAAGCTGCCTTTGGCATAACCTGGCCTTTCGGCCTGCTAATAACCAAAAGCAGGCAAAAAGCCACATATATAATCTAGGATTAATGGTGCCTCATTCTTTCATCACCATTTGAAAACCCAAAGATTACTGGTGCCCAGGCTAACCAGAGATTCTGCAAAATTGGGGCATAACATTTAAGCTGCTTTTATACTGCTCTAGGGTCTGTCCAAAGAATTGTGAAACCCATTTGCTCCACTACAAACCAAACACTAGTACACTTTGGGAATATCCACAGCGTAACAAAATGCAATATAGATCCAGGTTTACATGGAACAGGTAACAATTAAGGATTAATAGAACTTGAAAGGATAAAAAACACGGAACACACCAAAAAGTCAACTATATAAATACTAATTAAACGGTAATAAAGGGTGTGATAATCCTAAATACCAAACTATGAACCTATATACACGCACATACATACATATATGTATAACATATGCCCATAACATGTAGTGGAGTCATACCTCAGTACCAATAGTCACAACCTCTTAGTGCAAGGGGATGTAATGTAAGTATTGCAGGTATAAATGTAGACTGTTGCTACTGTAACAGGGGTTGTCTTAGAAATTTCGTGTGGGAAGTCACATCTGATGTTGACATGTACACCATCAGTTACTGACAGACATCATAAGATCATCATAGTGCAGAACCACACAAATCACAGTAATGATCCTGTGGAATACATCAGAGATATGACCAATAAACATGGACAGTCTGACAGACACTGGTCAGTCCAGAGGTATACACAGAAACTCTTAGTGCAAGACATGTGGACCAAGCCTGACAAAGTGGATGTTTACAGCCATGTAAATGGGGATATCACAAAAATACTGGAATAGATAAGCTCACACAATTTGTGCATTTACACACTCCTTTCTGTCCTGACACATAATAACCAGAGGAGCAGAGGTCTAAGACCACATACTATCCACTAGTTAGTGACATACATCTGTACAGCATCCCACTGCTTTGTTAAAAACCTACAACAGTTATGGTGCCCCAGCAACAGTACATCTGACAAATATCTGGGCATAACATCACACTGGGTAAGTACACTGAGCTGCTAGGCATGTCACAAAGCACTGTGCAAACTACAGGCAGACTGCCACAACACTGGCCTACATTTCTTATGGGGGAATGCACATGTACCTGCAAATATAGCAGGCTCTACAGGCATGTAACAGCATGGAGTAACAGACACCTGTGTGAAAGTGCATACCCACAACCAGTCTGAACACAGCCACAGTCACATATGGTAAGCGTACTTAATATTACGGTATAAGGACTGTGTGATCAATACCATCCTCATATGTGCCACTCCACACACTAACCCTACATATACTGGGCCAATACACAGTGTATTCCAATGCCTGACTGTGGTATGGGACATGTGTCAGTCTGGCCCTACAAGCATGTACACTGATAGGGTACCATACACTGGAGCAGCATGCAACATCAGATAGAACAGGACCAAGAACAATGACATCTATCACGGTCTATACACAGGCAAGGTACATATTCACACTACACACACTGTCAACAATCACCATAAGTACACAGACCTTTCTACTTTACACACTACAACAGAATGTCCAGGTTTTGTCCTCAAATATAAGCCCTACTATACATAACATGTCTAGCAGCCTGATATCTCACTGGCTTGTTATCAGGTATGATGTCAGTAAATAATGTACTGAACATATGTACCTCTTACTGCATGACTTATGTACAAAGGTTGACAGAGTTGTGGCTGGAGGCACAAACACAGGGCCATTATTGACATGTTGCTTGTTAAACTCATAAATTTACTGGTGTAACAGGGTTTGTTGTGACATATATCTTCTGAGGGATATGAAGTCAGTAACTCACATGGCTATCAACATGTACTGACTGCAATCCTCAGAGTATGCTACTGCATTTCTAAAGATAGGACATGTGCGAGTAACACAACACATGTAAGACTCCAAACACTGGCCAGTCTGCAGATAGCCCTACGGGTGAGTTTCCTCAACCACATAACACTGTCATGACAGATATTAAATCATGTAGACCAGCCATATCTACACAAACCCTGTTAAACTAGCATTACTTCAAATGTAGAAGAGCAAGACTTACATTCTGTCCTCATGCCTGGAACTTCCCCCTCCTGTTGTTGGCCTGTATCCACAGTGTATGTTGTAAGAGGTATATCCCACTACCCTCTGTGATGCTGTTTGTCAAGCACCGACATGATGTCCTGTTCACAGTGAATGAAAAGGGCCAACACCCACATGATGTTCTTAGTTATAGGAGTGTGTTTCCACATGCAACTGGCTATGGGAATGATACTACAGCTGTTCCACATGCAATCAGCCAGTGGGAGACTGCAATTTGTGCACAGGCCATCAGCTGATCTTGAGCATCACTTACAAAACACCAGCTGCTGCCTAAGTAAAGCAGGTGTACTTTTCCACATCCACCATTGAGGGAGTGAGAGAGACAGACAGAGATAAAGTAAGAAAGGAAGGGAGTAGGAGAGTAAGAGCTAAGCATGTTTGTGTCACACATTTACCAGTACTGGGTTTCAAACCCCTGCCTGATTATGTATTGCTATAACATTTTTATGCAGTTATTGCATGCTCCATGGAGCTTACATGTTGGAGAGCTGTCCAAAGGTATCTTTGAAGGTGAGTGGCATCAGCAACAGTGATGAAAGAGGGATAAGGTAAGTGTAGTGCATGTGCCTCTCCACAAAAGCAGGTTTCAAGGAAGACACAACCACACTTTCTCAGGGACTCACACACATTATCACAGTTGACAGGATCAGGATTAGAATTCCTAACTAATTAGTTTGCTACACTACAGTATTACGCAGGTATCACATGCACCACAGAGGTTATCAGGCTGATTTATGGGCAAAGGGTATGTCAAGGTGACTGACATCAGAAGGCATGCTACAGTAGGGCAATGAGAGCTGTTGTGAGTGTGAATGGCTTCCAAATAATTAATCCCCCCACACACACACACAATTTGCCAGTTCTGACATGCATGGGTTCATTGCTTCACATGTGTGTAGTAGTTGACTGTGCCAGAAGGCTGTACAAGGCTAGGCAAAGGGTATACCTTGGCATCAGGCCACATGACAATGGTCAGAAGTGTAGTCCCTGGATTGGCCCACACAGGTGGGTATTGTATTTACCATCCACTCATCTGGGTTACTATTGTGGGTGGCTAGTGCTGTGCAATGCTTGCCATGTATGTGTTTTATATTCTATAACATGGACAGTGTCTGGGTTGTGCACATGTTCCACATGCATGTGCTGTTACATATGGAAGTGTACCTGGGGTGTCTGGGGCATGCTGAGTGGACAGATTGTTATCATTTGATGTGACATTCCTGACCTCATGGTGAGAGCTGGCTATGGAACTGAGGTTGTGCCTGCACCTACATTGACAGCATGATACAGGTATTCACTTGTGTTAGTGGCATCTGTCCATACA
Organism: Protopterus annectens; assembly: GCF_019279795.1. NCBI lineage: Eukaryota > Metazoa > Chordata > Ceratodontiformes > Protopteridae > Protopterus > Protopterus annectens. The sequence goes on from NC_056735.1 coordinate 485,905,869, forward strand.
GGATATGTGTATAAGTGATGGTATTTCCTTTGTGGGTTACATTTGTAGACTCTACAGTTGTTGTAGGCATCCAGTGGGAACATAGCAAAGGACCACTCTAAGCAATTATTTGCCTATTGTAAGGATGGAACAGGGTGATATATCCTCTGAAGTCCACTGCAATCACACAGTGGTTACTATCTGCAGGGAACTACCAATATAGTAAGCCAAGTTTGTTTGTGTATGAGACATGGGTGGAGAGTGTTCTCTGGGTAATACAAGGGTTGCCTATATTGTTCACCAATCCATAATGTCACATATAGGGGTATGGATTGTCTACACAAGCCTCTCTGCTGTTTGACATCTGTTGTCCTTGTAAGGTGGGTATTGTGACATATAGTAGGTCCTCAATATAAAAAAATTGCAAAACCCGCCCCACAGTGAGTCTTGTTATACACAGACACAGCTACCTCCACACATGATACTGATGACAAACACAGACACACACACACACACACACACACACACACACACACACACACACACACACACACACACCGTTGTCATGTCTGGGATTAGAACTCCTGCCTAGCTAGTACATCATATTATAGCATTATGCAGTTATAACACACTTCATGGAGCTTATAGAGCTAGCCCTTCTCCAAAGGTGTATTTCAAGGTGAATGACATCAGCAGGCTTGCCAAAGTAGGGCAATGGAAAGTGTAGTGACTGGGACTGGCCTCAAAAGCATTGATCCCCCCCCACACACACACACACATACACACAGTCTCACAGTTGCCATGTCTGGGATTAGAATTCCTACCTAACTAGTACATCACACTGTAGCATTATGTAGTTATAGCATGCACCACAGAGCTTATAGGGTTAGTCCTTCTCCAAAGGTGTATTTCAAGGTGAATGACAGCAGCAGACTTGCTAAAGTAGGGCAATGGGGAGTGCAGTTTGTGTGAATAGGCCATAAACCATTCATCTGGAAGCATACACACAACACTCAGTCACACACAGGTTTACATTTGACAGGACCGTGTATACAACTGCTAGATGAATAATGACTTGTACGTCATGTTACACAGTTATCACAAGCACTACAGACACTATAGTGCTGAGGGCTACCAGAAGCAGATGTCTACAGTGATAGACATTTGCACATCATGTGGTATTGGCCAATTGGATGTGTGCTGGGTGAGACAGGCCTCATGATGGGAAGCTCTTTGTCACTGTCTGTCACTCTCTTCCTCACATCTATGTATATGTATGTTTGACCTATTATAGTGTGTTGTCCTTAGATATGTGTGTGTATTCCTATCTGATGTGTGTGCAAAGCATGACTGCTGTGCAATGTGGAGTGTGTGCACAGACATCTGCGACTGACAGATATGTATAGTCCACTGTTGTTGCCAGACATGGGCTTCATTTTTCTAAGTGTGGGATCATGCCCAGTATGACCTTCTGTATTGAATGTGTGAATCCAGTGCAGGCATTTGTGTTCTACACCTACAGCTAGCAACCTGTTTCTGCAGGATATCTGTAGATCGGTTGACAATATAGGGGTCACAGTGGGCAAAGGATAGTGGGATACTGTAACTAATTGTGTCTGTGCTGCTTCTGCTACATGGTTTTAGTGTTAGCAGAGATATTCAGACATACTGTTTTAACTGTGATGTTTTATGTCATCAACTACTGACGGGTATACGTATTTGCTTGCAGTAATTTCCTGCTGAATACAAGATGAATGAAGCTGTGTCCAGTATTGTGGTCTGCAGCTACACATTCTTGAACAATCATGCCATTCTGGAGGGGGAGCTGCAGACATTTTCTGATGGGTCTGTGTAAATGGTTCAGCAGCTTGGTACTATGGTGGCTGAGGAACCCATGCTTTGTACATCTATCGACGTAACAGAATGGCCATATCCTGCTTTGGCCATACCTCACAGCTGTACAGATTCACACAGGTTACCCAGAGGTAGGGCTCATATTTCTGGTCATTACCCCTTCACATTGTGGTTTAAGAGCAGGTTTTTAATCACCCATTCCTGTGTTTGCAGGCAGGGATAGTATGTGCACACATCTGAGTTTCAGACTTCACACACTCCATGGCGTCCATGCTTCTACCTCCCCCCGTTATTCTCTCCTCTTCCGAACATTATACAAATGATATCTGATAAGTATCCCTATAGTTATCACTTCATCCCAGCAGTATTTAGGGGTTGGTCCACAGTTCATGCAGTAGGACATGGTGGACATGCTACTGGGAATTGTCGACATGGCCTTGCATTTGTGTTCTGTGGACTGTTATATTGTTATTTGGGAGTCCATGAGATAACATACATTGGCAGTATGGGCGAGACACAGGCCTTTGACAGAGGACTGTAGGGCATTTGGGTCTATATCAGAATATCAGAGTTTTACAACTTCGAATATCGACCCATTTTAATTGAACGCTAAAAATAGTGAAGCCGCCAAACACTGAATTCTTTCCTAGGGAAAGAATTTGGTTTGCCGGTTCTGTGGCTTCGCTATTTTCAGTGCTGTGGTGGAGATTTACGGGTTAGGTTTGGCTAAGTGTGTGATTGTGTGGTTGTTAGGATTAGGGCATAGGTTAGGTGAGTTAGGGTAGGGCGCAGGTTAGGTGAATTAGGTTTAGGGGGCGGGTTAAGTGAGTTAGGGTTAGGGCACGGGCTAGGTGAGTGTGCGATAGTGACGGACCTTAGGGTTAGGGTTTGGGTTAAGGTAAGTGGATACATAGTAGTGTATATATAGTTTTGTGTAGGGTTAGTTGTAGGATTATAAGTGTAGGTGTGTATTGATGTTTTTTAGGTGTGCTTGTGTGTGTGTTTCGGAATAGCAAATTTTTTCCCAAGGAAAAAATTTGCTGTTCTGAATGTTCAATATTATGTGGTTTAGATATTTTAGGTTCGAAGAAATAGCGTTCGCTATTTTCATCTTTCAATAATGTGATATAAACGCGGGCATTTGGTAGTGATGCAGGCCATCTGTAGCAGGCCAGTGCATTGTATCACTCCTATAGTCCCAGGCTGCAAGCCACTGTATTCCCCTGGGGTGACAGGGTACATGCGCAAGGTGTTAATGGCAATACTTTCTGTCCTTATTGATCCATTGGTGTGGATGCTGGCAGGGTGCTGCTTAAAGCTAGGGACACACCTGCATGGGACACCTCTTCAGCATGCTGCATTCTGTGGCTATTCCCATACAGAGGTGGGGGTCATATTGTACTCATTCCCAACAGCAGGGATATGACCTGTGAGGTACCTTTGGCTCTTGGTGGGGTGAGCTGAGTGCATGTGTGCTATGGAATCTACTTGCAGCTGACTCACAGATATACGTGAGGCATTCCGCTTATGCTGGCTTGTGCAGGGACATCAGCAGTTTCTCAGTACTTCATACCTGTGTCTTTTGTGGTCTGCCAGTGTTTGGCCAGACTACATCAGTATTCCATACTACACAGCAAACTAATGTACTGCTAACCTGTATGTATAAATCCAAAGGTGTGTCCATTTGACAGTAACATTTTATACCCTCTCTGTCTAGGGTACTTCCACCTGTGTACTGTTTGTATGTCTGGGCCCACACTCATGCCATGTCCATCTTTCAGATGGTGACAGATATTACATTCAAACAATTAGTATGGATTACTGCTGGATTGTGTCTTGCTGGGATGGATTGTGTTTGGCACTGCAGTTGTGAGAATTTGGCCCTTTCATCAACAGTACTAGCCATTGGCCACCAGGACACAACCCTCCATGCCTACATGTTGACCACTTTCACACAATATACAACACACAACAACCTAACACACAGAGCCCTGCATATTGTACATGTGCAACAATCTATCCTGCTACTTTGGCCAGCTCAGGCAATCTGTGCTCCACAGTTATTATACCCACACATATATATGTTACTACATTTCTATATAGGATTGTGGGAAGGGGGGGCACACCTGACAACTATAAACATTTGCTATGACTGTACTGGTATTTTAGGTACTCTGCTGGCTTCCATTTCATGCTGTATTCTGACCTATCATGCAGACTAGAGACATATCAGTGTAGTACAGTTCTTAGGTTTTATTGACCTACATTTCAGTTTCAGACTTCTTACCCTTCAGAACATCCCACTTGCCTGACCTGTTGTAGTCTGTCTCGGTAGGTCTGGAGGGGGGCTGTTCTCCATAGCCATCAATCAGAGGCCTTAGCACAGCCTTTCTTTGTGTTTGTCTACGGCTTTCCTGCTGGCTGAGACTGTTGTTGGGTATCTAAGCCTCACTGACATGCATGTCTGTGTCCTATGGACACACATTTGGCCCACCACATGTCCTGCAGTGGGTTTGTCACCTTGTCTAGTACTGTCTACTATGTTGACACAAGTATTTCTTGTGGATTTCATGCTGCCGATATAGGTGTCTACTATCTGCTGCCATCCTATTCAGCCACCCAATTCCCTTACATGCTCACATCCATACCATAGATAAAGGTAGCAGAACATACTCCTACATTCAGCAATTGATAGTGAGAGTGACTTACCTTGTGGCTGTGCCAGTATTGAGGATGGTGCTGGAGGGCTTACTATGTGGGATGCACATAGTACACTCCCTATACATGGTTAAGTACAGGTAATGTCATATTTGGCATCCCTTTTACTGTACGTGCGAATCAGAGAGAGGTGTCATTCCCTGGGTTCCTACCATGTCAGTGTATGTGCTATACATTGCCTCTTTGCCAAGGCCTGGGCATACTGGGCATGCCTCCTTCTGCCTACAGGGGCAGGCTCAGGTTGTTCCTCCTCTGAGTCACTCTGTGCCTATGCTGGCCTTGGCAATGGTGGGGGGCTGTGTGGACCTTCTCCATCCTGTTCTTGCTGCAGCTGTTTCCATAGGATCATACTGTGTAGCATGGCACATATAATGACAATGTGGGTACATGCAGCTGGTGAGTACTGCAAGGATCCACGAGATATGGCCAGGCACCAGAACTGTGACTTGAGCATCCCAAACACATGCTCTGTTATGATTCTGGTTTGTGAGTGTGCCATATTATGGTGTTCTTGTTCGAATGTGTGTGCATTTCTGATGGGCCACAGCTCCAGTGCATAACCAGCATCCCCCACTAGGTGGCCATATGGGATGTCCTCATTGGCAAATCTCTAGTACAGCTGCGTCATATGCCAGATGTGGGATTCGTGATAGCTTCCAGGGCTGCCAGCACACACATTCATTATAAAGCCCTGGGCATCGCAAATGACCTGGCAGTTAATGGAGGGGAAGCCCTTGAGGTTTATGTAGACTCTACCTTGCTCATCGGGTGGTGCTTTGATGTGTATGTGTGTGCAGTCTATAGCACCCACTACCTCAGGGTATTATGCTTTTTGGTGGAAGAGAAGCATATTGCTGGTCAACACCTCACGGGTGTTGAGGAAATATATGTGCTCACCAGCATGTGCTGACATGACATCCAGGAATTGGTGGAATACCCTGGATGTTGATGCCTGTGAGATCCCCATGATATCCCTAGTTGGCCTTTGGAAGGTACCTGTGGCTAGTATTCTTAAGCCTACACATACCTTGGTATCCTCCTGGATGGGTTTACCTCTGTTGGTTCTGTGTGTGAGGCGTGGCCGGCACAGCTCAACAATTTGTTGTAGGAGGTCCCTGTCTACCCTATAGTGCCCCACTATCTCCAGTTCATGTAGCAACGTGGTAGGTTATCCTGAGTCTGTACACTCTTCTCCTTCTTCTCACTGTGAGTTGGTCATCAGCATTGTCATCTTCATCACCCTTAGCCTCTTCCACATGTTGATTTATGAGAGCAAAAGCAGCCCCTATAATTTTGTTGCTTTTGTTAGGTAAAATTTCCCTGTTTGTGCACACCGGTGGTGTAGGGATTGTGTGAAAAAACAGAGGGAAAGGTGTTTGTATAGTTTATAGTAGTGTGCTGGGCTAGGCTGCTGCCTGTGTAATTGATTCTGATACATTTCACCTGCCGGCTATGCTAGTACTCCTTGATTACCTTCCTACTGCTGTTTTCCCTTCCCATTGCCTTCCTGTTTAAGCCCCAAGGTGCTCTGTGCAAACACAGTGGTTAGATGTGAACAGAGCTGCTATTTCCTGGTTTAATTTTTTTTTTTGTTTAAAACCCGGTGAGTGGCGCGCACACCCATTTAGGCAATGTAAATACTGCTAGACAGTTTTAGACACCCCCCCCCCCTTCCTTAGCTCTGCTAAGCTAAGGGCAAACCCGAGCCACAGAGCTCCAATAAGCTTACAGTATGCCTGACACATCCCTATATGATGTCAGCTAACTCTTAGGCTTGCACCATGGTTTTCCTGCACCTACACAGTTGGGTGCTGGCTAGAAATGAGGGGAAATCTGTGATTCAGTATCATTCCCCTCATTTGAATAGAACTGACTGCTAATGCCTAGTTACAAGTCTAACAGTGAGCCTTCCCCCTTAGCAACCACTATTCAGTAGCCTTGTTGTCTTCTGCCTGCCATTGACTATAATGGCAAAATTGTGATTTTTGCCTAAAAAGCTTTTTTCAAGGTTTTATTTTTATTTTCAGGCTGATCCCATTTGCGCGTCAATGCCCTACACTTAAACGCCTGAAATCGGCCAAAACAATAAATAAAAGTTATTTTTTTGTTATTTTAAAACTGTTTTCCATGCCAATGGCCATTGGCATGCTTTCTACATTATATACACCCTTTATTTGGAGCTGTCATGGCTCTGTTTTGTAGTTTGCAGAAATGTACTTGGTTACTAGCCGAATACTTTTCTGCAGGTTACACTAATCCTGCACGGAAGACTGCCTGCTTCCTGTATTGCTAAATCACCTCATTTGCATGGTTTTCACCAGCAAATGGGGTAATTAGCATACAGGAGTATGTCCATGCAGGAATAGTGCAGGAGCGCTCGTGCACGTCCTGGGAGCTTGTTCCTGGATCTGTCCGCGTTCATATTGCCTCTAGCAGCTCTTGCAGTATTTCTACATGCCGTGCAGAACTTCCTGAATCCCGGGGCTGGTAATTTTTGAAGTTTGGAATAAGCATGACACATTGGACTGGGAAGCAGAAGTGGTGGATTGAGGTTTTTAGAGTTTCCAGCTCCATCCCGGTGTTTTAGAATACAAATAATTAGACCTGTTTTATATTGCATAAATAAGCCCTACATAGAAAATTGGAAGACTGTACATATCTCTGTTGTAATTACAAAATAATTAGGGTGTTTGGTGGAGGGAAATGACACACTTGGACCTTGTATATGATTGGCACATTCTTTGCAGGCTCACTAAATGATGCAGATCTCATCTTCACATGTCAATTATAATAAAATTGCACATAAACAGACTAATTTATGTCATTCTAGCAGTAAAGTATGTGATATTTAATAATCTACAAGCTATCGTCTCCATATGTCAATTAAAAAAAACACATGGACATTAGCAAACTAACTAATGCCACTCCAGCATTAAATTATCTTATATTTTAATAGTCATCCACTAGCATCTGTTCATCTTTTTTTTAATAATAGTCATATCTAATGAATAAGTGATGTCCCAAAGGGCTTAATTACTACATCAGTATATTATTAGATTTTGCAGTTTGAAGAATGGGTCAGTTCATGCTTAAACATCAACAGGACTGGTATAGACGGATAAAAACCAGCCCTTTGAATCCCTGTTTGTTGTGCTGCAAATTGTTGTAAAGTCTGTGCATCCATTCCACTGTAAGCAGTGACTTTAGAAATGATTATAATTAAGAGGGGTGCAGGAAAGATGGGTGGCATGGGAGATAGCAAATCCCTACATAGAACAAAAAGTAATGCATGTGTTGTTTGAGATCTCAGGAAAACACCTTTTAAATAAATTGCCTTATACTGTCAGTCTTTGCACTGCTGTTTTTCATGAGATTGACATATAGCTGGTATAAATTAGCACACAATGACTACCAATTTGTTCATCAGCTTTGACATTGGACAGTCTCCATGCTGCAGTGAGTTTACTCAGCTACCAACACCTCACTTCTGTTCCCATAAAAATTATTATCAAACTGTTTAATCCTCCTCATATACCCCTTTTACTTTGTTTCAGTAAAATGAAACTACATTTAATGGCTTTGACGTTAACTCCCATTTTAAGCTCCCACTGGATCCATGGTTTGCAAGCACTGCCTCTGCAAAAACTCTATTCCACACTTTTAGAAATAAGCAATAGTAAATCCACTAGAAAAATATCCAAATCAGCCTTGACCAATGACTTCAGGCCTATTTGTAGCCTACCTACTTTAGAAAAAAATATTAAAAATGTAATGTATTCACATCTAGCACCTATATGCTAAAATATAGATTGTTATCCAGGAGCCAACATGGTTTTCGGTCAGGATAAAATGCAGTAATAGCCCAATGTGCCCTAATGGATGACATATTCCTAAACATAAATAAAATAAACCTAACAGACTCAGTATTCATTGACTTAGCAAAGGCCTCTCTCCCGGTCAACCACAAACTCATTGATGTATTAACTACAACTGAAATAAGTTCCAAGGCCCAAGAATGGTTTAAGGGCCGCACGTCTAACAGAAGTCTCAGGTTAAAATGGGACTGAAACTTTTACCAAGTGACCCAGTAAACAAGATGTGCCCGATTTTATTATCACTAATATTCTTCATTTTTATCAACAGACCTCCCTCACATGCTCTTCATCTTTCTATAATCCATAGTGGTCTACAGGTCTAGCTTATTACCATCTAGATTAAAAAATAATAATTAGACAAAGCCCTACATTAATTTCCAATTTGCCTTAAAAATATGAGGCATTAGCTATAGAAATTGGTATCTTTAGACCTCAGTGAAAACTATCCCTGGTCCTCCAAAACTGGTATATCTTACATGGTAATCAGAATCAGGAACCACTTAAGACAAGAAACGTGTAGAAATCTAGTTTGAGCAACATTAAACTTCCAATACCACTTGAAACACAAAAGTAAAGGTCAACAGCTATCTTTTCTGGGTTAGAAAATGTTCACGTTTTCTTTTTCTATATGGAGGAAATGCAAAAGGAAAATGTGTTCTCCTTGCCCACGAAAAATACAGTCTGCCTATTATTTTATCATCTTCAAAGAAGTACCTGCCAAAATTATAACCTACTAATAATTACACTTTCAGATTCATAACCCTTTTTCCAAGAGGGAATACCACTTCTAAACTCTGTCCAAAGTAAAATGACTACCTGTAAAAAAATTCTCAGCTGTTACTTGGCTCATACCTACTAAAACTTATAAAACAAGACTCCTTACCCTTCTTGTTGACAAGTAACCATTAAAACATCCAACTACCATCTCAGATCCCTAACAAGCCGTGGTCTTGAGCTATAACCTCTCCACATACCTCTCAACCTCTTTGTGCAAGAAATCTGGACAAGGCCTGACAAAATGGGGGAGAAAGGAGCAACAATAGGGCAGATTTTAAATATTGCTCTTGTAAACGTAGAAAGTTGCTTGAATAACAGGGTTTGTTTTAAGATTTATAAGATACATTTTCTGAAGGATTTGATGTCTGAAACTCTAATGTATGTCATTATTTAGTGACTTCAATCATCAGATCATCCCAGTGATTTTCCAGAAAACCACAAATTCTCTGAGAAATAGACCAAAAATATAAGGTAAAAATCTGGACATTCTGTGAAAATCTGTACAGTTGAGAGGTATGCCTCTTCATAATAAATTTAATTTCTTTGACCATACCCTCTGAACTGTGGGAATCACTGCCATTGTTTTGAAAATATCTACACTCATACACCAAATTTTGGTACAAATTGAAAAAAAAAATGCTTTCGAAGAAGCCACATATACCTGCTTTCATAACAAGTCACCTGAATACAAGTTTCACTAAAATTATGCCGATTTTATGCATTTCAGTAGAAAAACAAATCAATATCTCTATTACATATTTTCACCTCTTCCTCTTCTCCTTCACTCCCAGCCAAAAATCAGCCTTGAAAATATTGTAAATAGTGTATGCAAATGCATACATTTTCTTGAATTTAATTTATATAGACATGATATACCTTCATAAATTATGGCTGTGTTTCAAGATTATGTTGTTTTAATGTTATAAATGAGAATGTTTGAGAATTTACTGCTGTTTAACCTGAATGTCTGCAACTATGTAATTTTGCATCTGCTACACCCATTTTTGCCAACAACAGCTGTTAAATGCATGTTATTTATATTGCAACTGCTGATTTTTCCTATTTGCTCTTCCATCATTTTGCAATCAGTGTTTCACTGGATGTTTAAAATTCTGTACTACTGTGTGTTTTCCTGTATTGTGAGATATGATTTAATTTAGTTTCTGGTTTTTAGCTATGAGGCTCTGCTGTGATTTAATTCTACTTGTAGTTTGCTATCACCAGACTGGAATGAAAATGGTGCATTTGCATAAGTTTTCTCCACAGGGAATGATGTTTGGTAGTGGTAGTGGTGGTGGTGGTGGGGGGCAGAGAAGAACAATATTATAAAACGTTGTAACCTCTTATAGGTTCATAGGTAGGTACTAGGCTATTGGCCCTAGGGCCTGTACAAGCTTAGTCAAAAAGATACCCTGGCTTTCTCCACCCAAGAAAATTATTTTCCTGTCCCCACCCATAGGCAGTCACAACTGCATCTTCATGGCCCTGAAGGTGCCTGGGCTGAGGACTGAGCAGGAGGAGCATGCGGACCCTGTAATTGTGTATTGAGGGCCTCAAGGTGGTGTAGCACATCCCCCAAGTCTCTGCGGAGCTCCCTATGCACCAGACCCTGGACCTGACTTTGGGAAACAGGATCCTATCTGTGTGTGCTCCCGGGGGGGGGGGGGACACCATCCCCTGAGGTGGTTCCACCTGAAGGTAGTGCAGGACCAGCAGATTATGAGGTCCCGGGATGGGTTCCAGATGTGATATGGCTTAGTAACATGGCCAGATGAGATAGGAGAGGTGGTTCTGCTAGGAACTGTCTTCCCAAACATGCTATTGTGTCACAGTTATAGAACATATGTGGGTAGTAATAGTCCACACATTCCAGGATTATGTCTAACCGCATGCATAGATATTCCCAGTAACACAAAACATCACATTTGCAGCAGTCATATAGTAAACAGAATACATGCATATATGGAACCATAGTGGTCCTTACAATGGCATGCAGGTGACACTGTTCATAACAGGCCACCAATGATAGTGTTTCAACATGGAACATGACTATAAACACATTGTACAAATTGTTGTACAATATGATGTATGTCCCAACAGTAGGTTTACTGTAAACATACCCGTTGAGTTGTGTGATCAGATTGTTGTTACAGATATGGTGGGGGGGGGGGAGCTGTGTATTAACAACTATTATATCCTTGCAGTATGAGGTCCTCAGACCTTTTTTCCTCATTATGTCTTTCAGGCACCATGTCACGGGAGCGATTACTGATGTACTCCCCCCAGGAGAATGAGGTGATCATACAACATCTGGTGCAGTACTACCACATACTGTTTCGACGTACAGCCCATGATCTGCAGGAGTGGACCGTCATGTGGAGAGAGATCTTGTCCACAGGGTAAACAATGTCAGCCTGCATAACTGCAGTTATGAGCAGATCTGACATCGGTCCACTGATGTACTTCGCCATGCCCGTCGGCATGCTGCTGTGGTTAGGAGGGTCATGCCATCCAGTCACCCCCTTACACATGCTGAGGAGCTCCTTGCCAGCCTTGGGGCACCTGCCCGCTTGCAAACACAAGACCCTGCAGAGAGCATTGTGGAGGTGGGTGCTATCCACACAATGGATGAGGAACGTGCAGGTAAGGCCACCGGGCACATCAGTAGACCACTGTTGTGTATCCATCTGCATCTGTACAATTTAATCATGCTTATGTGAGATAAAATATATATAATTTGTTCCTATGTTGAGGTAATAAACAGATGTGCATAATCTGTATTATTGTGGGTTTGTACTGTGATGTACTGTAATGCTGCTCCCACCCTCTACCAAAGCAAAAGGTGTAGCTACTGACATCACATATCTCACACAACTATGTAGGTGTCTCTGGATTACCTCCGGGACAGCAGCTTGCAGCTGGCGAGTGTGGTGTTTGTTCAGGTTTGCCAATACACTGGCCATGTTATGGCCATGGTATTTTCCATGCACACATTTAACATACCTACCCATAATGCATGCTGTACATGTTCACTTATTGTTGCTGTTAACTGTACTGCATCACAGTGGTCACCATGGTGGTGTATCTGAAGGGTATGTAAGAGTCCTGCAATATAACTAACAGCCTGTCATTACAAGATGTGTGCACAGAGATGAACTTAATGGTGGGACTTACTGGTGGGACAAATGGGCTACAGTAGGGACATGTCTGAGACATCACCCTTATACAGTGCTACAACAGTGTATATACCACTATTACAATGGCAACTGTTACAGATCTACACAACGGCATATCACAATACCGCATTCCACAACCCTTACAACCTGTAATGTAGTCCTAACATGAGCAGTGAATGTGTAATATGGAATCCTATGTTAGGACAGCAAATATGGGAAATACATACCTGAACAAACACTGGAAGCATATGTGTGCAAACACTCCAAATAAACATATTGTGGAAGCAGCTTTTGAGGTACTGACAGCATGCACTCTTCATGAATATGGACCTTCCAGCAAGTACAGGTCCTCAATGCACACCAAGAAATGGTCTGCTGTCCAAGACATTTGCCCATCAAATGTGCCCACTTGCCTGCAACAGAGGCAGCCATGGCTTGCACAGATCTTACAAGCCATGGAATGGATCCCATATGTAGCCTTACCTCACCATTGCATATACCATGGCAAACAGTGCAGACAGTCATGTATGTGGCGAGGATGTATGGGACAAGATTAATGAAGAAAATGATAAGATGGCCATCCAAGTCAGATGACGGCACATGTTGCAAACTGGTCATGTAGGCTGCCTAGTAACATGCTGCAACACTGAGGGAGTTGCAGGAATGTCTAGCAAGTACTGGCTGTGCAGTACCTGTGTCAGCAATCTCCTGGATGCTGCATATGTGTGGCCCATGGGTTAGGGCAATCAAATGGGACAGTTGTTCCACAGGAAACATCAGCCAGGGCTGTCTACAGGTAGCGTATGCATAACATCAAAAGTCCCCCAAAGGCATGTGTCGCAATGTGTACTGGTGTACCAAGACCAAGTTGGAAACCTACAGACAGTATCACTTAAGATACATGTGCTGCACAACCAACACCTCACCCCACCTCAAGCTCACCATCCACATCTGTAGCTTGCTGGTGCCAGTGTACACCTGTATGTTTGCCATTTATTAGCAGGGACTAGACCAGTGCACATGGTGTTCAGAATTTGGGACACTGCAAAATGACACACATATAGACCATAGTTGTCAAGCATCTGCAAAAAGGCTGAGGATGGGGAGGGGGTGTCATCCTGAAACACAACAGTGAACTGAAGCAGAGATCCAAAGCTCACTAAGAATGGCTGTGTCTGCACACAGTCCAAGTCATGAATTGTGGCAGACATAACCCTGACTCCATAGCAATAGTGATGTCATTGTGTGATCTCCAGGGGCTGTGTACATGAGATCTTGCAATCATGCAGAGTTGGGGGACATTTGTAGGGAAGAGTGACCAAATACTGGCAAATGCAGATGGCCCATGCTACTATACCTCTTCCAGGAATAGTGACTGCTGTAGTACACTTAACAGTTGGTGCAACAAACCATCATGATAAAGATGTGCACACATATGTGTCCACACCACAACAGAGCAGGCCATGTGCACTTGGCACAGGCCGGTCCCAAGAGGGACCAGGATCCAGCAGACATATGTCATCATCAGGGGAGAGTACTATCTTGTGGCTTATACTTGGTGGAGCCCATGGAACCCCTGGCAGACACAGTTCTCATGTCCATGGCTAGATACAGTGAACTGCACACCCTGCCAGGTATGGTCTGCAGCTGTCCAACAAACCCCTGTATAGGGCGGCCACATGGCAGAACTGTGTGCATGCATACACACTCAAATCACCAACACAGCTAGGGCAACCCCATACCTACACATACCACATCCCAGCAGCCCAATTAATAATTAAACCCTCTCACACACACACATGATGTCAAACGTATGGCTCAACCTAGGTCTCTGGCAAACCAACAACACACCCTGTGCATATGATGATACCTATGCCTCATCCCTGTCACCCATAACATCAATGCAGGGACAGGCTAATATGGTTCTGATGCACACGGTGCCTGAACTACAGTGTACCACTGTAATGCTGTGTAACATGTTGTCAGCACTAAAGTTTAATGCTTACATGTCAGGAAGTGTAGCTGTCCAGCCATGATACATTATAGCTGTTATTAACACTGAGTGATTGTGGTCTCCATACTGTATTCCGTTTGTGTTGTAGGTGTGCATGTATCAGCAGGATGTGTGTCTGCTGTTGTTTCTTACAGGGGATATGGCACTGTGGTGACACCTTGACTGTGCCATATCCTGGGTACAGCTGAACACATGTCTCGGGTCTGTGTAACAGTTACTGCATGTGCCACATGGCTGATAGGTCTGGGGGTGTATACAGGTGAGTGCATGGTGGCTGACGTCAGCAGCCCTTCTACAGTGGACTATGGTAAGTGTACTGGGTGGTACACACCACATGTTTGTGTATAACACACACAGAGGCTTTGGTGTTGATGCAATACACAGAGAATACTGTACACATGGATATATGTACTTGCGCAAGGAACCCATTTTAGCCTATGTAATTCCACCAAGACAGAATAGGCACAACAACACATTGGGAAATAAGCAGTCTGCTAGTTGTCATTGACGATGGTACTGGCAGGGTATATGTCCCCTTCCCCAATGTAGTACAGTCCTCAACTTGGTAAACATAGGTGTGCTGGTGTGGGTGGCTCAGCCCTACTCTTTGGAGGGTGTGAAGTGCTGTAGAACCACAGATAATGTGATTGACAACTACTTAACCTGTTAACATGAACTGTACAGTATTACAGCCAGCTAAGCGGGGGGATACACTCAGCAGTAACTGAAATGATGGTGACTTTGTCCACAAGATCCACACCCAGCTATGTGTACCAACTCCAGTATTGCTGTACACCTATACAGTGGGGAAGAGGGAATTTACACATCTACTACTTGTAGTGATGGAATGAATTTTCACAGGATGATACCTGTGAAATATTAGTAGTGGCCAGGCAGTTCTTGGACAGATGTCCTCCTTGACATGTATATTCTGCAAATGAAAGTAGATCCATTCACACATACACAACACACTCTTACTTGGCAACACTGGGACTAGAACCCCTACGTAGGTATGTAGTGCTACTGATGTGTGTGGCCTTAATTGCACACACCACACAGCTTTTAGGATGAGGTGTTTCAGGTTACATGTTAAGTGAAGAACATCACCAGGCCCTGTACAGTATGGTAATGGGGGATGTACTGGTTGTTTATGAACAGTACATAGTGTGACAGTCCTCAACTCATAACATAGGTGTGCTGGTGTGGTGGCTCAACCTAACTTGGGGGTGTGAGGTGCTTAGAACCACAGTAGTGTGATTGACAACTACTTAAGCTGTTAACAGAATGCAATGGTTGCCAGTTAATGAGGTACACTCAGCAGTAATGCAATGATGGTGGCTTGTCCACAAGATCAACACGGACATGTATGGGACCTCAGTATCGTGTACACCTATACAGTGGGGAAGTGGGATTTACACTCTATACCCTGTGATGGAATGAATTTCCACAGGATGATACTTGACAGGTTACATTCCAGGCAGTTCTTGGACAGATGTCCTCCTGGACATGTATTTTCTGCACAGGGAAGTAGATGTTCACATGATACAGCTCTCTTACTTGCAGGACAGAACCTACCTAGGTATGTGTGCTACTGATTGTATTGGCCTAATTTGGGCCACACAACTGTACCTTTAAAGGATGAGGTTTGCTCAGGTTACATTAAGTGAAGAACTCACCAGGCCCTGACATATGGAATGGGGATGTACAGTGTTTGTGAACAATACATAGTGCACATAGGGTGAATAATGAAATACTTTGTAATCATACAGCAGCACACATCTGAGGGACCTGGGCTTGTCAGTGTGTGACTACCTTGTCAGGGTATTTGTACAGATAGGTTACACACAGCACATGCATAACTGGGCTGGATAGTGTACAGTTACCTTTGGGTCATTGAAGCACAGTGGTCCATACAGTGACATGGGACATGTACTGGGAGATGGTGTAAGGAATGTATACAGGTACACCTCACAGTGAAATTTTTGCCTAAAAAGGCCATAGCATACTACCACCCAGCATCACTCATTGACCAGGACTTTATACACCCCGGGTCTATCCCAAGGGGTCCCTAGTACGGGGTGCATCTTGCACATGTCACAGGAAGTATTGATAAATGGCATGTCTGTCTGGAACCATCCAAGCATGTCTGTGCAGGTAGTGTATTAGGAGATGGGCTCAGAATGCTGTACCCTACAAATATACACACTTGCATTCATACACACACTTCCAGAACTCAAACTTCAGAAGCAAATCAACCCATTGTACAACAGATTTCAAGTGCTAAAGTTCAGGTAGCCCATAGGGTGAAGAGTGCAACACTTTATATGTAATGTCCAGTACAGCTTTTCGCATCTAACATGGCAATTCTGCTGAAAACTGAAATCACATCAACACTAACATGGCAATTAATGCTGGTTAAAGGGCCATGGGGGTATTACCACTTCAGGTTAAAATAAATTTACACTGTTATTTAAAATCATATGCACAAATTTAAAAGTACTGAGGTCCATTGTTGCAGGCATTCATAGGTTTGAAACCGGGCAATTGTCCAGCCTCAATGGGAAGTGTAGGGGATGTGTAACGTGAAATCATGCCACTGCCATTTGCCATTGTCCATGGTAACAGATACCACAGAGGGATCCTCAGGGTGAGAGTTACATCAATAATCATCTGGTTCCATAAAAGAGGGCCATGAGGTGTCCAAATAACATGTATGCAACATGTATTACATAACATGGTCAGTGTCTGTCTTGGAAACCTGTACCCAAGCATTATGTTGACTGTAGTAGTGTTGTTAAGGTATCATACATTACCTAGCCAGGGTTCATTTCTAGCTGTAGATGGATAACATAGCTGACATGTCAGTGTCGCTAAGCATCATTGCCAGTCCACCCAATTTGAGTTCCAAAATTAATGATTCAGGACCCCCTCTGTTTTCTGATGCAACCTGATCAATCACTGTGAAACTAAATTCATGGTCTGGCCACTCCTTAATATGCTTGGCTAGTGCATCTTCATTTTCTCCTTCCTGATGGCATAAATGTGTTCATATAGGTGCTGTGTTCATATAGGTGCTCATGAAATCTCAGATCAGTTTTGCCTATATAAAACATGGGGCATGAGGAACACTTAGCCAAATAAATCACATGTGCACTAGCACAATTGAATCTCCCCTTAATAATGTATTTTGTTTCTCTGATCGTGAAATGGGTACCTGCTTTTACAGACCTGCAATATTTGCACATACTGCATTTAAACATGCCTGATCTAACATAAAAAGGCCTGGGTTTCATTTCTAAAATATTCTTTAAATTGAGCCCCCTCCTGAAAGTTACTTTGGGGGTAGGCCCTAACTGTATGGGGGCTTGGTTGTCTAATGTAAGAAAACCCCAGTTCTTCTTAATGATGGATACTATGTCACCTGCATACACGTTATACGTGGTGATAAAACTATAAGAGTAGGTGGTACTAGCATGCATGTTGTTTAATAGCGGATGTAGTTCCACAAGGGGATAACCCAAAATGGGTAAATAAAAACCATTTTCCCTCTTAGAACATACCTCCTTGCACAACTCTGTAATCAAGTTACTGGGATAACCCCTGTTCAGGAAGAGCTTTTGAATAAAGGCACATTCCTCCAAAAAATCACTATCTCTTGACACCATCCTAGCCGCTCTAATCAGCCGACCCTTCACTATCGATCTCTTCTGGTGAAGGGGATGGTTACTGTCAAAATGCAAATAAGTATTGGAGAAAGTGAGTTTCTGGTGGATTTTAGCTATAAAGCAACCCTGGGAAATATCCTTATATAAGTCCACATCTAAATATGCAATACTCTCCATCGAGAAACACAAAGTAAATTTGAGGAAATCTGTGGAACCATTGATACTTTCTACGAGGGAATCTGCCACTTCCTTATCACCCATGAGGATGATAAAAATATCGTCCAAAAATCGGGTGTACAATTGGATTTTTTCTTTTATTATAGGGTTACAAAAAACAAACTCCCTCTCCCAAAAGGCCATCACTAAATTTGCCACACTAGCCCCGCATGGGGATCCCATGGGCACTCCTATCAGTTGATGAAACCATCGGTTGTTAAAGGAAAAGAAGTTACATGTTAAGACAATATCCAATAGTTCTTTGACCATTAGGATTTCGTCGGCTGGTGCCTATTTAATAGACATGATCATTTGAATCCATTCCAGTGCCACACTGTGGGGGATAGAAGAATACAAATCTATCACGTCAATGGTTAAGAAATGACTTTGTGTTAAATGGAACTTGGCTAACCTTTGCCAAAAATGACCATGAATCTTTGGAAATATGAACCTCACTGGATATATACTTTTTCAAGATTGTATCCACCACCTTTGCCGCTGCATAAGTCATGCTACCCCTTGCACTAACTAATTGATGCATGGGGGGGGGGTCCATAATGTTCTTATGGATCTTTGGGTTACCAAAAAGAACTGGTATCTTTGGATTGGATATGGAAATATAATTAAAAACATCCAAGTCTATAACCCCACTAATGAACATATCTTCATAATATGAGTGTACTTGAGATATACTGGTGTTCGGTTCATTTCTTGATACATCGTTGTAAGTCTCAGATGCTAGAATGGATTCCATTCTGTTAATATACTCATCCATCTCCATCACCACTAGACCTCCCCCTTTATCTGACTGCATCACTCTAACTGTGGAATTGCATAACAATTCCAACAAGGATTTCTCTTCTTCAGTAATGTTATAATTTACAACTCATTTAGACTCAAGTAAAAAACGAATATCCAAATCACATAACTGTTCAAAGAGATTTAGTGATGGATGCAAAGGGGGATTATATGTACTAGGTATATGGAAAGTCTTCTTTGAGGTCAGCTGGTCTCCTAATAAGAGCTGTAAATTTAACTTTCTCACAAAGAGCTTTAAATCAATTATGGTATTGGCCAAGTGTGCCCTCCGAGATGGTACAAAAGATAAACACTTGGCCAAAAGATCAACCAAAGATTGTGAGAAAACAAATCCAGAATAATTATATATCTTAAAGTCCATACCAGTATTTGTCTCTATCTTGTAAGGAATTTTGCCCGAAGATATTACATCAGACATAGTCCTGGCTAATTCCTCCTGGTCTTGGGGCTGTTCCTCTGCTTCCGACCTGGGGACGGTTGGGATGGTGAGGCTAGATTCCGAAAATTTGACCCCTCAGATGCATGGGAAGGGTTAGGCGGCTTAGTGTATGAAGTTAGGCGGTCACTCCTTCGAATCTGGTTCTGTTGATCATGGGCATCAGATGATACATCGTCATGGTCATAGTTAGACCGATTGAACCTAGCATCCTCTGTTACACTCAATTTGTCAGAGACACGGGCCGATGTCCTCAAATAATTATCTTGAGATTTGGGGGGCTTGGGATAAGCCAAGCCTTCTTTGTAAGCTTTTATATCCCTTTGGAGTTTTTTGACTTTGTTGGCAGTAATTTTAAATATGTGTTGATCTATGCTTGTATAGATCCGATCATAGTCGTATCTATACCTCAAAAAATTGGAATCCTTCCTAATGACATCATCTAGCATCGATATCTCCTCAGACAAGCTGTTATCTGCCTCATGATACTGCTTGCAAATTAAAGTAAGTAGTTCAAACCCGTGTCTATCAAAAAGTGAAAGCAAATTTTTATGGAAAGCAGAACCCTCCTCCAATCCTGTCGGGCACTGCCAAGAGTGGAAGCCCTTGGGCACTATTTTAGAATGCTGACATTCGCCAAAATAGGCAACCTCCAGTTGCAATTTTCTAAGTTTGATCAGTTTTTGGTCAAAAATGTTTAATTTCTGGGGTAAATTAATATCCCCTGATAGACCTTGGTTGGAGACTGAACTTCCCATAGAATTATGAAAGGAGAAAGGCCGCTTCAACCACTGATTTAAATTGGATTGTGGTTGCCCTTGGTCCCATCTCCCTTAGGCTATGCCCGGTAGCTGGAAAAAATTCTCCCTGGTTGCTTTGACCACATTGAGGCAAGTTAACCATAACTCCAGTACCTGCCCCCATTGGATTCAATTGCTGCAACACAATGTTGGCTCTATTAACAATCCTTTCGCTCCCTGTTGCTGCAGACCTCTGCTGTTGAATCCCAACCACTTCCGAACCAGGAGACTGTGTGGCATTGAGGCAAAAGCCGTCTACCGGCTGCCAAGATCCCATGATGTCATCCATTCGTTGAGATAGTAAATCCACTTTTTGGGTTAAAAGGGTGATTAATAAAGTCAAATCTCCTGCTTCTGCAGTTTGCAGTGAATCTGGTGTAATGGTTGACATGGCTTATAACTTGGAAACAACTCAAAACTCAAAGCAAACAAACTTGAACAAACTTCAGAAAGAAAAGCCAAAAGACCGGTGCACCGGTCTTTTGGCATTTCTTTCTGAAGTGCATTCATAACACAGCTGGGGAGACATGTCAGTGTCACTCAAGCATAGTTTGCCTGTAAGCAGCCAAGATGGAGTCCCGACATCTGCACGTCTGTACAGAGGACAGGCAGACATCAGCTAGTCAACTGATTTTGCAGTAGGATGACTGTGTTGACAGATAGATGTCTGACCCTGATAGATATGCCATTACTACATGACAGCAGCCCTCAATGACATGTCCTATACACACAGTAGTCTACAGTTAATATCCACATGTCAGATCAATATCCAGTAGCAAATACTTAATGCCACACAGCTCACACACCAAGAACATGATAGTGAGGACTCAGAGTCCATCTTTGCATGTAGGGGTGTTTGGTTCCAGTACTACAATCTGCAATCTACTCTTACTTGGGAAAGCACTGTCAACAGTAGTAACATAATGATACATTACATGCCAGTGTGACTGCATATAACCTGGGATACTACCCATGTATGAAACACATTCAAATGGAAAAGACTGTTGTACAAGCCATATATACTCATGTCCCACACAGTAGATTCACACCCCTTGCTACTGTAATGACAGCACATAGATGCATGTTATATACATGGAATTAATTACATTTATTAAAGATGTCATTACCCTGCTATTTTATCAGAGTGGAATGTGATCACTGTTTCTGAGGGCTCAGCTATGCTTAGCAGGTGTAAGGATTGCTTAAATATAAATGCTAAGCAGATTTGCGCACTGATAAGCAAAGCTGAAATGGTGTAAGTGCCTATACATTTAACCGTATGTTAGCAGCGCTTACTGTCTCGCAAACCCCCACAAACCCACTTAAAGCTGCTCAAAACTGCCTTAACCACTCTGTATCCAGCAGCCCTTGTTCTGCCCAGCAACAAAATAAACAGCCCTTGTAGGTCTTGAACCCAGGACCCTGTACACTATAGTCACAGCAGTTAACCATTAAGCCATCACAACTGTGAAGATGGTGTATATATGTAAACATATATATTATATATATATATATATATATATGTGTGTGTGTGTGTGTGTGTGTATGTACATATATTTATATATATATATATTTATATATGTATGTATATGTGCATATATATATATATATATATATATATATATATATATATATATATATATATATATATATATATATATATATATATATATATATATATATATATATATATATATATATATATATATATATATATATATATATATATATATATATATATATATATATATATATATATATATATATATATATATATATATATATATATATGCCCATAACATGTAGTGGAGTCATACCTCAGTACCAATAGTCACACCCTCTTAGTGCAAGGGGATGTAATGTAAGTATTGCAGGTATAAATGTAGACTGTTGCTACTGTAACAGGGGTTGTATTAACAGAAATGTTGTGTGGGAAGTCACATCTGATATTGACATGTATGCCATCAGTTACTGACAGACATCCTAAGATCATCATAGTGCAGAACCACACAAATCACAGTAATGATCCTGTGGAACACAGCAGAGATATGACCAATAAATATGGACAGTCTGACACACACTGGCCAGTCCAGAGGTATACACAGAACCCCTTAGTGCAAGATGTGTGGACCAAGCCTGACAAAGTGGATGTTTACAGCCATGTAAATGGGGATATCACGAAAATACTGGAATAGATAAACTCACACAGTTTGTGCATTTACACACTCCTGTCTGTCCTGACACACAATAACCAGAGGAGCAGAGGTCTAAGCCCACATACTACCCACTAGTTAGTGACATACATCTGTACAGCATCCCACTGCTTTGTCAAAAATACACAACAGTTATGGTGCCCCGGCAACAGTACATCTGACAAATAGCTTGGCATAACATCACACTGGGTAAGTACACTGAGCTGCTAGGTATGTCACAAAGCACTGTGCAAACTACAGGCAGACTGCCACAACACTGGCTTACATTTCTTATGGGGGAATACACATGCACCTGCAAATATAGCAGGCTCTACAGGCATGTAACAGCATGGAGTAACAGACACCTGTGTGAAAGTGCATACCAACAACCAATCTGAACACAGCCACAGTCACATGTGGTAAGCGTACTTAATATTACGGTATAAGCACTGTGTGATCAATTCCATCCTCATATGTGCCACTCACACACTAACCCTACATATACTGGGCCAATACACAGTGTATTCCAGTGCCTGACTGTGGTATGGAACATGTGTCAGTCTGGCCCTACAAGCATGTACGCTGATAGGGTACCATACACTGGAGCAGCTTGCAACATCAGATAGAACAGAACCAAGAACAATGACATCTATCACAGTCTGTACACAGGCCAAGGTACATATTCACAATACACACACTGTCAACAATCACCATAAGTACACAGACCTTACTACTTTACACACTACAACAGAATGTCCAGGTTTTGTCCTCAAATATAAGCCCTACTATACATAACATGTCTAGCAGTCTGATATCTCACTGACTTATCAGGTATGATGTCAGTAAATAATGTAGTGAACGTATGCATCTCTTACTGCATGACATATGTACAAAGGTTGACAGAGTTGTGGCTGGAGGCACAAACACAGGGCCAGTATTGACATGTTGCTTGTTAAACGCATAAATTTACTGGTGTAACAGGGTTTGTTGTGACATATATCTTCTGAGGGATATGAAGTCAGTAACTCACATGGCTATCACCATGTACTGACTGCAATCCTCAGAGTATGTTACTGCATTTCTAAAGATAGGACATGTGTGAGTAACACAACACATGTAAGACTCCAAACACTGGCCAGTCTGCAGATAGCTATACAGGTGAGATTCCTCAACCACATAACACTGTCATGACAGATATTAAATCATGTAGACCAGCCATATCTACACAAACCCTGTTAAACTAGCATTCCTTCAAATGTAGAAGAGCAAGACTTACATTCTGTCCTCATGCTTGGAACATCCCCCTCCTGTTTGTTGGCCTATATCCACAGTGTATGTTGTAAGAGGTATATCCCACTACCCTCTGTGATACTGTTTGTCAAGCACCGACATGAAGTCCTGCTCACAGTGAATGAAAAGGGCCAACACCCACATGATGTTCTTAGTTGCAGGAGTGTGTTTCCATGCAATTGGCTATGGGAATGAGACCACAGCTGTTCCACATGCAATCAACCAGTGGGGGACTGCAATTCATGCACAGGCAATCAGCTGATCTTGAGCATCACTTACAAAACACAAGCTGCTTCCTAGGCAAAGCAGGTGTACTTTTCCACATCCACCGGAGAGGGAGTGAGAGAGACAGACAGAGACAAAGTAAGAAAGGAAGGGAGTAGGAGAGTAAGAGGTAAGCATGTTTGTGTCACACACTTACCAGTACTGGGTTTCAAACCCCTGCCTGATTATGTATTGCTATAACATTTTTATGCAGTTATTGAATGCTGCATGGAGCTTACATCTTGGAGAGCTGTCCAAAGGTATCTTTGAAGGTGAGTGGCATCAGCAACAGTGATAAAGGAGGGATAAGGTAAGTGTAGTGCATGTGCCTGTCCACAAAAGCAAGTTTCAAGGAAGACACAACCACACTTTCTCAGAGGCTCGCACACATTATCACAGTTGACAGGGTCAGGATTAGAATTCCTAACTAATTAGTTTGCTACACTACAGTATTATGCAGGTATCACATGCACCACGGAGGTTATCAGGCTGATATATGGGCAAAGGGTATGTCAAGGTGACTGACATCAGAAGGCATGCTACAGTAGGGCAATGAGAGCTGTTGTGAGTGTGAATGGCTTCCAAATCATTAATACACACACACACATACACACACACACACACACACACACACTTGCCAGTTCTGACATGCCATGGGTTCATTGCTTCACATGTGTGTAGTAGTTGACTGTGCCAGAAGGCTGTACAAGGCTAGGCAAAGGGTATACCTTGGCATCAGGCCAGATGACAATGGTCTACAGTGTGGCTGAGGAGTGTAGTCCCTGGATTGGCCCACACAGGTGGGTATTGTATTTACCATCCACTCATCTGGGTTACTATTGTGGGTGGCTAGTGCTGTGCAGTGCTTGCCATGCATGTGTTCTATATTCCATAACATGGACAGTGTCTGGGTTGTGCACATGTTCCACATGCATGTCCTGTGACATGTGGAAGTGTACCTGGGGTGCCTGGGGCATGTTGAGTGGACAGATTGTTATCATCTAATGTGACATTCCTGACCTCGTGGTGAGAGCTGGCTATGGAACTGAGGTTGTGCCTGCACCTACATTGACAGCATGATACAGGTATTCACTGGAGTTAGTGGCATCTGTCCATACATCGTATGTGTATAAGGGATGGTATTTCCTTTGTGGGTTACATTTGTAGACTCTACAGTTGTAGGCATCCAGTGGGAACATAGCAAAGGACCACTGTAAGCAATTATTTGCCTATTGTAAGGATGGAACAGGGTGCTATATCCTCTGAAGTCCACTGCAATCACACAGTGGTTACTATCTGCAGGGAACTACCAACATTGTGGTTGTTGCCTAGCCAAGTGTGTTTGTGTATGAGACATGGTTGGAGAGTGTTCTCTGGGTAATACAAGGGTTGCCTATATTGTTCACCAATCCATAATGTCACATATAGAGGTATGGATTGTCTCCACCAGCCTCTCTGCTGTTTGACATCTGTTGTCCTTGTAAGGTGGGCATTGTGACA
This sequence comes from Protopterus annectens, assembly GCF_019279795.1. Classification (NCBI taxonomy): domain Eukaryota; kingdom Metazoa; phylum Chordata; order Ceratodontiformes; family Protopteridae; genus Protopterus; species Protopterus annectens. Next base: position 485,931,444 of record NC_056735.1, read on the forward strand.
TATAGTAGGTCCTCAATATAAGAAATTTGCAAAACCCGCCCCACAGTGAGTCTTGTTATACACAAACACAGCATCCCCCACACATGATACTGATGACACACACACACAAACACACACACACACACACACACACACACACACACACACACACACACACACACACACACACACACTTGACAGTACTGAAATTCAACCCCCTACCTAGCTATGTATTGCTACTACAGTGTACCGCATTTATCACATGCACTACAGAGCTTATAGTGCTAGTACTTCTCCAAAGGTGTATTTCAAGGTGAATTACAGCAGGCTTGCCAAAATAGGGCAATGGAAAGTGTAGTGACTGTGACTGGCCTCAAAAGTATTGATCCCTACATACACACGCATACACACACACACAGTCTCACAGTTGCCATGTCTGGGATTAGAACTCCTACCTAGCTAGTACATCACATTATAGCATTACGCAGTTATAGGATGCTCCACGGAGCTTATAAGGCTAGCCCTTCCCCAAAGGTGTATTTCAAGATGAATGACATCAGCAGGCTTGCCAAAGTAGGGCAATGGAAAGTGTAGTGACTGTGATCGGCCTCAAAAGCATTGATCCCTACACACACACACACACACACACACACACACACACACACACACACACATACACACACTCTGGGATTAGAACTCATACCTAACTAGTATATCATGCTGTAGCATTACACAGGTGTAGTACACTCCACGGAGTATTTAGGGTTAGCCCTGCTCCAAAGGTGTATTTCAAGGTGAATGACATCAGCAGGCTTGCCAAAGTAGGGCAATGGAAAGTGTAGTGACTGTGACTGGCCTCAAAAGCATTGATCCCCCCCCCACACACACGGAGTGTCACAGTTGCCATGTCTGGGATTAGACCTCCTACCTAACTAGTACATCACACTATAGCATTACGCAGTTATAGCATGCACCACAGAGCTTATAGGGTTAGTCCTTCTCCAAAGGTGTATTTCAAGTTGAATGACAGCAGCAGGCTTGCTAAAGTAGGGCAATGGGGAGTGCAGTGTGTGTGAATGGGCCATAAACCATTCATCTGAAAGCATACATACAACACTCAGTCACACACAGGTTTACATTTGACAGGACCATGTATGCAACTGATAGATGAATAATGACTTGTACGTCATGTAACACAGTTATCACAAGCACTACAGACACTATAGTGCTGAGGGCTACTAGAAGCAAATGTCTACAGTGATAGACATTTGCACATCATGTGGTATTGGACATTTGGATGTGTGCTGGGTGAGACAGGCCTCATGATGGGAAGCTCTTTGTCACTGTCTGTCACTCTCTTCCTCACATCTATGTATGTGTATGTTTGACCTATTATAGTGTGTTGTAATTAGATATATGTGTGTATTCCTATCTGATGTGTGTGCAAAGCATGCCTGCTGTGCAATGTGGAGTGTGTGCACAGACATCTGTGACTGACAGATATGTATAGTCCACTGTTGCTGTCAGACATGGGCTTCATTTTTCTAAGTGTGGGATTATGCCCAGTATGACCTTCTGTATTGAATGTATGAATCCAGTGCAGGCAATTGTGTTCTACACCTACAGCTAGCAACCTGTTTCTGCAGGATATCTGTAGACTGGTTGACAATATGGGGGTCACAATGGGCAAAGGATAGTGGGATACTGTAACTAATTGTGTCGGTGCTGCTTCTGCTACATGGTTTTGGTGTTAGCAGAGATATTCAGACATATATACTGTTTTAACTGTGATGTTCTATGTCATCAACTACTGAAAGGTATACGTATTTGCTTGCAGTAATTTCCTGCTGAATACAAGATGAATGAAGCTGTGTCCAAGATTGTGGTCTGCAGCTACACATTCTTGAACAATCATGCCATTCTGGAGGGGGAGCTGCAGACATTTGCTGATGGGTCTGTGTAAATGGTTCAGCACCTTGGTACTGTGGTGGCTGAGGATCCCATGCTTGTACATCTATCGACGTAACAGAATGGCCATATCCTGCTGTGGCCATACCTCACAGCTGTACAGATTCACACAGGTTACCCAGAGGCAGGGCTTATATTTCTGGTCATTACCCCTTCACATTGTGGTTTATGAGCAGGTTTGTAGTCCCCCATTCCAGTGTTTGCAGACAGGGATAGTATGTGCACACATCTGAGTTTCAGACTTCATACACTCCATGGCATCCATTCTTCTACCACCCCCCGTTATTCTCTCCTCTTCCGAACATTATGCAAATGATATCTGATAAGTATCCCTATAGTTATCACTTCATCCCAGCAGTATTTAGGGGTTGGTCCACAGTTCATGTAGTAGTACATGGTGGACATGCTACTGGGATTTGTCGACATGGCCTTGCATTTGTGTTCTGTGGACTGTTATATTTTTATTTGGAGTCCATGAGATAACATACATTGGCAGTATGGGCGAGACACAGGCCTTTGACAGAGGACTGTAGGGCATTTGGGTCTATATCAGAAAATCAGAGTTTTAAAACTTTGAATGTTCTAATATCAACCCGTTTTAATCGAAAGCTAAAAATAGTGAAGTTGCCGAACACGGAATTCTTTCCTAGGGAAAGAATTCTGTTGGCCGGTTCTGTGGCTTTGCTATTTTCAGTGCTATGGTGGAGATTTACAGGTTGGGTTCAGGTAAGTGTGCGATTGTGTGGTTGTTAGGATTAGGGTGCGAGTTAGGGTTAGGGTGCGGGTTAGGTGAGTTAGGGTTAGGGGCGGGTTAAGTAAATTAGGGTTAGGGCATGGGTTAGGTGAGTGTGCAGTAGTAACGGACCTTAGGGTTAGGGTTTGAGTTAAGGTAAGTGGGTAGATACTAGTGTATGTATAGTTTAATGTAGGGTTAGTTGTGGGATTATAAGTGTATGTGTGTGTATTGATGTTTTTTAGGTGTGCTTGTGTGTGCGTGTTTCGGAATAGCATATTTTTTCCCAAGGAAAAAAATTTGCTGTTCTGAATGTTCGATATTATGTGGTTTAGATATTTTAGGTTCGATGAAATAGCATTCGCTATTTTCATCTTTTGATAACATGATATAAACGCGGGCATTTGGTAGTGATTCAGGCCATCTGTAGCAGGCCAGTGCATTGTGTCACTCGTACAGTCCCAGGCTGCAAGCCACTGTATTCCCCTGGGGTGACAGGGTACATGTGCAAGGTGTTAATGGCAATAGTTTCTGTTCTTATTGATCCATTGGTGTGGATGCTGGCAGGGTGCGGCTTACAGCTAGAGACACATTTGCTTGGGACACCTCTTCAGCTTGCTGCATTCTGTGGCTATTCCCATACAGAGATGGGGGTCATATTGTACTCATTCCCAACAGCAGGGATATGACCTGTGAGATACCTTTGGTTCATGGTGGGGTGAGCTGAGTGCATGTGTGCTATGGAAGCTACTTGCAGCTGACTCACAGCTATATGTGAGGCATTCCACTTATGCTGGCTTGTGCGGGGACATCAACAGTTTCTCAGTACTTCATACCTGTGCCTTTTGTGGTCTGCCAGTGTTTGTCCAGACTACATCAGTATTCCATACTACACAGCAAACTAATGTGCTGCTAACCTGTATGTACAAATCCAAAGGTGTGTCCATTTGACAGTAACATTTTGTACACTCTCTGTCTAGGGTACTTCCACCTGTGTACTGTTTGTATGTTTGGGCCCACACTCATGCCATATTATACCCACACATATATATGTTACTACATTTCTATATAGGATTGTGGGGGGGGCACACCTGACAACTGTAAACATTTGCTATGAATGTACTGGTATTTCAGTTACTCTGCTGGCTTCCATTTCATTCTGTATTCTGACCTATCATGCAGACTAGAGGCATATCAGTGTAGTACAGTTCTTAGGTTTTATTGACCTACATTTCAGTTTCAGACTTCTTACCCTTCAGAACATCCTACTTGCCTGACCTGTTGTAGTCTGTCTCTGTAGGTCTGGAGGAGGGCTGTTCTCCATAGCCATCAATCAGAGGCCTTAGCACAGCCTTTATTTGTGTTTGTCTACGCCTGTCCTGCTGGCTGAGACTGTTGTTGGGTATCTGAGCCTCACTGACATGCATGTGTGTGTCCTATGGACACACATTTGACCCACCACATGTCCTGCAGTGGGTTTGTCACCTTGTCTTGTACTGCCTACTGTGTTGACACAAGTATTTCTTGTGGATTTCATGCTGCCGATACAGGTGTGTACTCTCTGCTGCCATCCTATTCAGCCACCCAATTCCCTTACATACTCACATCCATACCATAGATACAGGTAGCAGAACATACTTCTACATTCAGCAATTGATAGTGAGAGTGACTTACCTTGTGGCTGTGCCGGTATTGAGGATGGTGCTGGAGGGCTGACTATGTCAGATGCACATAGTACACTCCCTATACATACAGGTAGTGTCATGTTTGGCATCCCTTTTGCTGTACGTGCGAATCAGAGAGAGTTGTCATTCCCTGGGTTCCTACCATGTCAGTGTATGTGCTATATGTTGCCTCTTTGCCAAGGCCTTGGCATACTGGGCATGCCTCCTTCTGCCTACAGAGGCAGGCTCAGGTTGTTCTTCCTCTGAGTCACTCTGTGTCTATGCTGGCCTTGGCAATGGTGGGGGGCTGTGTGGCCCTTCCCCATCCTGTTCCTGCTGCAGCTGTTTCCGTAGGATCATATTGTGTAGCATGGCACATATAATGACAATTTGGGTACATGCATCTGGTGAGTACTGCAAGGCTCCACCAGATATGTCCAGGCACTGGAACTGTGACTTTAGCATCCCAAACACATGCTCTGTTATGATTCTGGTTTGTGAGTCTGCCATATTATGGTGTTCTTGTTCGGGTGTGTGTGCATTTCTGATGGGTGTCATCAGCCACGGTTCCAGTGCATAATCAGCATCCCCCACTAGGTGACCATATGGGATGTCCCCATTGGCAAATCTCTAGTACATCTGTGTCATATGCCAGATGTGGGAGTCGTGTTAGCTTCCAGGGCTGCCATCACACACATTCATTATAAAGCCCTGGGCATCGCACATGACCTGGCAGTTGATGGAGGGGAAGCTCTTGCAGTTTACGTAGACTCTACCTTGCTCACCGGGTGGTGCTTTGATGTGTATGTGCATGCAGTCTATAGCACCCACTACCTCAGGGTATTGTGCTATTTGGTGGAAGAGACGCATATTGCTGGTCAGCACCTCACAGGTGTTGAGGAAATATATGTGCTCACCAGCATGTGCTGACATGGCATCCAGGAATTGGTGGAGTACCCTGGATGTTGATGTCTGTAATATCCCCATGATATCCCTAGTTGGCCTTTGGAAGGTACCTGTGGCTAGTATTCTTAAACCTACACATACCTTGGCATCCTCTGGGATGGGTTTACCTCTGTTGGTTCTGTGTGTGAGGCGTGGCTGGTACAGCTCCACAATTTGCTGTAAGAGGTCCCTGTCAACCCTATAGTGCTCCACTATCTCCAGCTCATGTAGCACGTGGTAGGTTATCCTGGGTCTGTACACTCTTCTCCTTCTCACTGTGGGTTGGTCGTCAGCATTGTCATCCTCACCACCCTCAGCCTCTTCCACATGTTGATTTATGAGAGCAAAAGTAGCCCCTATAATTTTGTTGCTTTTGTTAGGTAAAATTTCCCTGTTTGTGCACACTGGTGGTATAGGGATTGTGTGAAAAAACAGAGGGAAAGGTGTTTGCATAGTTTATAGTTTATAGTAGTGTGCTGGGCTGGCTGCTGCCTGTGTAATTGATTCTGCTACATTTCACCTGCCGGCTATGCTAGTACTCCTTGATTACCTTCCTACTGCTGTTTTCCCTTCACATTGCCTTTCTTTTTAATCCCCGAGGTGCGCTGCGCAAACACAGTGGTCAGATGTGACCGGAGCTGCTATTTCCTGGTTTAATTTTTTTTTATTTAAAACCCGGTGCGTGGCGCGCACACCCATTTAGGCAATGTAAATACTGCTAGGCAGTTTTAGACACGCCCCCGACCTTAGCTCTGCTAAGCTAAGGGCAAACCCTAGCCACAGAGCTCCAATAAGCTTACAGTATGCCTGACACACCCCTCTATGATGTCAGCTAACTTTTAGGCTTGCACCATATTTTTCCTGCACCTACACAGTTGGGTGCTGGCTAGAAATGAGGGTAAATCTGTGATTCAGTATCATTCCCCTCATTTGCATAGAACTGACTGCTACTGCCTAGTTACAAGTCTAACAGTGAGCCTTCCCCCTTAGCAACCACCATTCAGTGGCCTTGTCGTCTTCTGCCTGCCATTGACTATAATGGCAACATTGTGATTTTGCCTAAAAAGCTTTTTTCAAGGTTTTATTTTTATTTTCAGGCCGATCCCATTTGCGCATCGCTGCCCTACGCTTAAACGACTGAAATCGGCTAAAAAATAAATAAATAAAAGTTATGTTTTTGTTATTTTAAAACTATTTTCCATGCCAATGGCCATATATCTGGCCATTGGCATGCTTTCTACATTATATATACCCTTTATTTGGAGCTGTCATGGCTCCGTTTTGTAGTTTGCAGAAATGTACTTGGTTACTAGCTGAATACATTTCTGCAGGTTACACTAATCCTGCACAGATGACTGCCTGCTTCCTGTATTGCTAAATCACCTCATTTGCATGTTTTTTACCAGCAAATGGGGTAATTAGCATACAGGAGCTATGTCCATGCAAGAATAGTTCAGGAGCACTCGTGCACGTCCTGGGAGCTTGTTCCTGGATCTCTCCGTGGCCATATTGCCTCTAGCAGCTCTTGCACTATTTCTACATGCTGTGCAGAGCTTGCTGAATCCCGGGGCTAGTAATTTTTGAAGTTTGGGATAAGCATGAAACATTGGACTGGGTAGCAGAAAAGGTGGATTGAGGTTTTTAGAGTTTCCAGCTCCATCCCGGTGTTTTAGAATACAAATAATTAGACCTGTTTTATATTGCATAAATAAGCCCTACATAGAAAATTGGAAGACCGTACATATCTCTGTTGTAATTACAAAATAATTTGGGTGTTTGGAGGAGGGAAATGACACACTTGGACCTTGTATATGATTGGCACATTCTTTGCAGGCTCACTAAATGATGCAGATCTCATCTCCACATGTCAATTAAATAAAATTGCACATAAACAGACTAATTTATGTCATTCTAGCAGTAAAGTATGTGATATTTAATAATCTACAAGCTATCATCTCCATATGTCAATTACAAAAAAACACATGGACATCAGGAAACTAACTAATGCCACTCCAGCATTAAATTATCTTATATTTTAATAGTCATCCACTAGCATCTGTTCATCTTTTTTTTTAATAATAGTCATATCTAATGAATAAGTGATGTCCCAAAGGGCTTAATTACTACATCAGTATATTATTAGATTTTGCAGTTTGAAGAATGGGTCAGTTCATGCTTAAACATCAATATGACTGGTATAGACGGATAAAAACCAATCCTGTGAATCCCTTTTTGTTTTGCTGCAAATTGTTGTAAAGTCTGTGCATCCATTCCACTGTAAGCAGTGACTTTAGAAATGATTATAATTAAGAGGGGTGCAGGAAAGATGGGTGGCATGGGAGATAGTAAATTCCTACGTAGAACAAAAAGTAATTAATGTGTTGTTTGAGATCTCAGGAATACACCTTTTAAATAAATTGCCTTATAGTGTTAGTCTTTGCACTGCTGTTTTTCATGAGGATGACATATAGCTGGTATAAATTAGCACACAATGACTGCCAATTTGTTCATCAGCTTTGACATTGGACAATCTCCATGCTACAGTGAGTTTACTCAGCTACCAACACCTTACTTCTGTTCCCATAAAAATTATCAAACTATTTAATCCTCCTCATACACCCTTTTTACTTTGTTTCAGTAAAATGAAACTACATTTAATGGCTTTGATGCTAACTCCTATTTTAAGCTCCCACTGGATCCATGGTTTGCAAACACTGCCTCTGCAAAAACTCTACTCCACACTTTTAGAAATAAGCAATAGAAAATCCACTAGAAAAATATCCACATCAGCCTTGACCAATGACTTCAGGCCTATTTGTAGCCTACCTACTTTAGAAAAAGATATTAAAAAATGTAATGTATTCACAACTAGCACCTATATGCTAAAATATAGATTGTTATCCAGGAGCCAACATGGTTTTCAGTCAGGATAAAATGCATTATAGCCCAATGTGCCGTAATGGATGACACATTGGACTGTGTAGCAGAAAAGGTGGATTGAGGTTTTTAGAGTTTCCAGCTCCATCCTGGTATTTAGAATACAAGCTATCGTCTCCATATGTCAATTAAAAAGAACACATGGACATTAGCAAACTAACTAATGCCACTCCAGCATTAAAGTGTCTTATATTTTAATAGTCATCCACTAGCATCTGTCCATCTTTTTTTTTTTTTTTATAATAATAGTCATATCTAATGAATACGTGATGTCCCAAAGGGTTTAATTACTATATCATTATATTATTACATTTTGCAGTTTGAAGAATGGGTCAGTTCATGCTTAAACATCAACAGGACTGGTATAGACAGATAAAAACCAACCCTTTGAATCCCTGTTTGTTGTGCTGCAAATTGTTGTAAAGTCTGTGCATCCATTCCACTGTAAGCGGTGACTTTAGAAATGATTATAATTAAGAGGGGTGCAGGAAAGATGGGTGGCATGGGAGATAGCAAATCCCTACATAGAACAACAAGTAATTCATGTGTTGTTTGAGATCTCAGGAATACACCTTTCAAATAAATTGCCTTATACTGTCAGTCTTTGCACTGCTGTTTTTCATGAGGTTGACATATAGCTGGTATAAATTAGCACACAATGACTGCCAATTTGTTCATCAGCTTTGACATTGGACAGTCTCCATGCTACAGTGAGTTTACTCAGCTACCAACACCTCACTTCTGTTCCCATAAAAATTATTATCAAACTGTTTAATCCTCCTCATACACCCTTTTTACTTTGTTTCAGTAAAATGAAACTACATTTAATGGCTTTGACACTAACTCCCATTTTATGCTCCCACTGGATCCATGGTTTGCAAACACTGCCTCTGCAAAAACTCTACTCCACACTTTTAGAAATAAGCAATAGTAAATCCACTAGAAAAATATCCAAATCAGCCTTGACCAATGATTTCAGGCCTATTTGTAGCCTACCTACTTTAGAAAAAAATATTAAAAAATGTAATGTATTCACAACTAGCACCTATATGCTAAAATATAGATTGTTATCCAGGAGCCAACATGGTTTTCGGTCAGGATAAAATACAGTAATAGCCCAATGGGCCCTAATGGATGACTTATTCCTAAACATAAATAAAATAAACCTAACAGAATCAGTATTCATTGACTTAGCAAATGCCTCTCTCCCGGTCAACCACAAACTCATTGATGTATTAACTACAACTGAAATAAGTTCCAAGGCCCAAGAATGGTTTAAGGGCTACACCTCTAATAGAAGTCTCAAGGTTAAAATGGGACTGAAACTTTTACCAAGTGACCCAGTAAACAAGATGTGCCCGAAGGCTGCATTTTATTATCACTAATATTCTTCATTTTTATCAACAGACTTCCCTCACATGCTCCTCATCTTTCTATAATCCATAGAGGTCTACAGGTTTAGCTTATTACCATCCAGATTAAAAAATAATAATTAGACAAAGCCCTACATTAATTTCCAATTTGCCTTAAAAATATGAGGCATTAGCTAAAAAATCGGTATCTTTAGACCTCAGTGAAAACTATCCCAGGTCCTCCAAAACTGGTATATCTTACATGATAATCAGAATCAGGAACCACTTAAGACAAGAAACGTGTAGAAATCTAGTTCGACCAACATTAAACTTCCAATACCACTTGAAACACAAAAGTAAAGGTCAACAGCTATCTTTTCTGGGTTAGAAAATGTTCACGTTTTCTTTTTCTATATGGAGGAAATGCAAAAGGAAAATGTGTTCTCCTTGCCCACGAAGAATACAGTCTGCCTATTATTTTATCATCTTCAAAGAAGTACCTGCCAAAATTATAACCTACTAATAATTACACTTTCAGATTCATAACCCTTTTTTCCAAGAGGGAATACCACTTCTAAACTCTGTCCAAAGTAAAATGACTACCTATAAAAAAATTCTCAGCTGTTACTTGGCTCATACCTACTAAAACTTATAAAACAAGACTCCTTACCCTTCTTGTTGACAAATAACCATTAAAACAACCAACTACTGTCTCAGATCCATAACAAGCCATGGTCTTGAATTATAACCCCTCCACATACCTCTCAACCTCTTAGTGCAAGAAATCTGGACAAAGCCTGTCAAAATGGGGGAGAAAGGACCAAAAATAGGGACAGATTTTAAATATTGCTCTTATAAATGGAGAAAGTTGCTTGAATAACAGGGTTTGTTTTAAGATTTATAAGATACATTTTCTGAAGGATTTGAAGTCTGAAACTCAAATATATGTAATTATTTAGTGACTTAAATCCTCAGATCATCCCAGTAATTTTCCAGAAAACCACAAATTCTATGAGAAATAGACCAAAAATATAAGGCAAACATCTGGACATTCTGTGAAAATCTGTACAGTTGAGAGGTATGCCTCTTCATAATAAACTTAATTTCATTTAATTTCATTGACCATACCCTCTGAACTGTGGGAATCACTGACATTGTTTTGAAAATATCTACACTCATACACCAAATTTTGGTACAAATTGAAAAAAAATGCTTTTGAAGAAGCCACATATACCTGCTTTCATAACAAGTCACCTAAATGCAAGTTTCTCTAAAATTATGCCTTTTTTATGCATTTCAGTAGGAAAACAAATCAATATCTCTATTACATATTTTCACCTCTTCCTCTTCCCTCTTATTCTTCTCCTCCACTCCCAGCTAAAAATCAGCCTTGAAAATATTGTAAATAGTGTATGCAAATGCATACATTTTCTTGTATTTAATTTATATAGACATGATATACCTTCATAAATTATGGCTGTGTTTCAAGATTATGTTGTTTTAATGTTATAAATGAGAATGTTTGAGAATGTACTGCTGTTTAACCTGAATGTCTGCAACCATGTAAATTTGCATCTGCTAAACTCATCTTTGCCAACAACAGCTGCTAAATTCATGTTATTTAAATTGCAACTGCTGATTTTTCCTATCTGCTTTTCCATCATTTTGCAATCAGTGTTTCACTGGATGTTTAAAATTCTGTGCTACTGTGTGTTTTCCTGTATTGTGAGATATGATTTAATTTAGTGTCTGGTTTTTAGCTATGAGGCTATGCTGTGATTTAATTTTACTTGTAGTTTGTTATCACCAGATTGGACTGAAAATGGTCCATTTGCATAAGTTTTCTCCACAGGGAATGATGGTGGTGGTGGGGGGGCAAAGAACAACAGTATTATAAAACGTTGGAACCTCTTATAGGTTCATAGGTAGATACCAGGCTATCGGCCCTAGGGCCTATACAAGGGTAGCCAAGAAGTTACCCTGGCTTTCGCCACCCAAGAAAATTATTTTCCTGTGCCTTTGTTGAGTAGAGCCACAGAGGTGATCCCCGGGGTGAATTTCCTATTTCCCATCCAGTCATCAAAATTTTTCTTGAAGAGTGCTAACGATTGTTTGATATAGATAGGTAGTTTGTTCCAGAGTATGGGAAGTCTCTGGGACAGGAATCTATCCCTCCAGCATGTTCTGTTTATTGTGGTGACAAGGTTTAGGTCCCTAGAGCGTGTAGCTCGGAGGGATTTCTTTAAGTGGAGCATGTCCAACAGATCTGGGTTTGACATAGCTTTGTATGTTAGGCAGAGATCGCCTCTGAGTAGGCGATATGCGACGGAGTAAAACTGGAATTTTTTGAGATGGTCTGCATAGGGCATCTGTTTGAGGCCGGTAATCCCCTTTTTGAGGTACTTCTGCGGTCTTTCCAGTTGTTGTAGATGTCTTGTGAGGTACATACCAAAAGGGGAGTTGTACTCTGTAATGGGTCTAATGAGTGACGAGTAGAGTGGAACAATGACCTCTTTTTTCCTGGATGAGAAACCTTTTGTGATGAGGTGTGCCACATAGAAGGATTTCCTGACTACTGTGCTGATGTGGTTATCAAAGGAGAGACGATTGTCCACCTGTGTCCCAAGGTCTCTTATCACACGTTTGGTGTTAAGTAGACTACCACCTATGTGGTAGCTCATGGGTACAGAGTTTTTACCAAAGGGGATGACCATGCACTTTTTGGCATTGAGCTTGAGGCCATGGCTTTGACACCAGGCATCTGTCCCAGTGAGGCCCTTTTGTAGGATGTCCACATCATTAGGAGTTTCAATTATGGCTCCTAGTTTGCAGTCATCTGTGAACTTTGTTAGCCAAAGACCTTTTGTGTTAGCCTGTACTTCAGAAAAGTAGATACCAAACAGGAGAGGACCCAGGACTGAACCCTGTGGTACTCCACTTGTCACTGGTCTGAAGTCGGATTTTGAGTCTGCTCCTTTCACAGTGTGCATTCTGTCAATGAGCCAGTTGGCAACCCATCTTGTTGCATAGGGTTTTATACCTAATTTAGTGAGTTTATGTATAATTCCAGAGTGGGGGATGGTGTCAAAAGCCTTGGCGAGATCTAGATAGGCTGTGTGAACCACCTTACCCTTGTCTACAGCTTTGGTGACTGTTTCAAAGAAGTCAATCAGGTTTAGGAGACATGATATGCCTTTTACAAACCTGAACTGGGTGGGGTCCAGAGTTTGGAGATTACCAATGTCTTTGTTTATAAGTTCCATGATGATACATTCCATGGCCTTGCAGACCAGGCTCGTTAGGCTAATGGGGCGGTTGTTCCTGGGGTCCATGGTGGCTTCCCCTTTGTGGAGTGGGATAACCGTCACTGTGCATCATTCAGTGGGCACAAAGCCTGAGGTGAGGCATTGATTGAACATGGTGCTTAGGTGGGGTGCCAGTTCATTCTGTAGTTCATGTAGAACGCAGCCTGGGATGTTGTCAGGTTCCATGGATGCTGTGTTCTTGGCTGTGGAGAGTTTGGTTTTTACCTGTGCAGCCGTGATTACAGGAACTTTCCATTCTTCCAGTATAGAGATGGGCCCCTCAGGGGGTGTGGGGGGTTACAGTTAGCACTGAATCTATCTGCCAGGATGTTGGCAATATCAGTTGGTTCTGTATATTTAGTGCCGTTGTGATGTAACTCAGAGCAAATCTGAGTGTTGCCATTGAGATTCTTGACATAGCTATAGAATGTTTGTGGTTGTCTTTAGAATCAGTGGCAGTTTTATTTTCATAACTAGCTTTGGAGGATTTTATGAGGGATCTCAGCTTCTTAATGAGACTGACCAGGGAGTTCTTCCAGTCATGGGATTTTACACTTTTTTTGCAACAGTTTCTTTCTTCTTTTGTAGAGTTTGTTTATGGTAGGGGACCACCAGATTGTTCTTTCCTTTTTGTTTTCTGCTCTTTCAGTTTTCTTTCTTCTTCAGTCTTTCTTCTTTAAAAGTGACAAAGAAAAGTGATGGAGCCAGGGGCAAAAAAGGATGCTAATGTTTTATTGGTAAGATAATTAATTAATAAACTATAGTTTGTGCATGTTATTTGTGAAGTACTGACAGTGCTGATTTATTGAAAAAATATTCTGTTATAAAAGTAACTTCAAATGTGATGTTCCAACAAGAAAGAAAGAAAAAACATATTAAAAAATTATCACATAATTAAGAATGTTACATCTTCATCAGTGTACCAAATCAGCACTGCACTTATCTTGATCTTGGCAATATATGCAAAAAAAGCACTATATCCAGGTAATCAGAATAGAGATAGTCTGCTACACAAACCTAAGCAAATAAGTCACATCTTTACACATACCTCTTCTCAACACATCATAAAATCTAAACCCTTCAAACTGTCTGATTAATAGAAAGCATATTTTAAATATTACAAGAAGCCTCCCATAGGGAATAATTACCCTTTTTGTAGATTGTAGTTGCCTAGTAACAATACTGCAAGCTGACTGGTGTATACAGTCTTCAAATGTATTCATTTCCTCGCTCTGAGATATCAGTACCAAGGTCTTTCCAAAAATGACATTGAATCCCCTGATGTATCAAATACTTTAGACCAATCCTTCAATTTTTTTTTATTTCAGCTGAGTCTAATATATGAACAGAGAGGCCTATAGTATTTCCTTGAAGAGGAATGCCTCTTCATCGACCCCTAAAACCACAAACTTTCAAAATATCAAACCTCCACATAAGTGATTTCTTTCCCTTGGAAAGAAATTGCTTGCCCTGCAAACACCAACAAGTAACCACAAACACTACAAAGTGGGGGGGCTTTACCCCCCACACCCCCTAACTAAATATACCAACTCTGAGATCGTACTCCAGAGGGGAAAAATGGCAAACTAACAAGAACGGCCAAGCGATTTCTTTCCCAAGGAAAGAAATCGCTTATGTTGGACGTTCGATGTTTTCAAATTTCACGGTTTCAAGTTTCAACACCTCATCAAGAAATAATAGGAACCCGAACAGAGGTGCAGTCAGGTTTTTAGAACTGTACATCAGCTTCTAGAATGTAGCCCCTTTTCCAAAAAGTGTATCCTCTAAAACCCTAGAGAGGAGAAGTTTAATTAATACTCAATTAGCTAGCCAGACATTCCAAAAAAGTAATTTAACAATATATATAACTATAAATTATGATAAATATACAAATGAAAACAACATCTACCACATCTCATCAGAAGAAATTATTTTTAAAAAGTTTTTTGTTGTGGCCTATATGGTATATGCCTTGCTACATGAACCCACATTCCATGCATGCTGTCTCAGCAACTTAGTAACATGATCCAGTCTCTCCACACCTACTATAAAACATTATTCACCTGCATGTATGCATGGTGACATTCCCATATGAGACTTTGTTCTTTTGACAGAAAATGTTTTACACTTTTCAGCCTGTTTGAAAAGACCACAATCTATATTATCAAACAGTGTTGTGGTCCCCTTCAGAACCTGGATGTGAAACCAAAGATCTGTGAGTCCTACCAATTTTTATCTTCACTGTACTGCAACACATACTTTCATTAAGTAACTAGTAAATCTGAAGTAAACTGGTTATTTGACAGGAATAATTTCTAATTTTCAGGAACACCAGAAGGGTGTTAATTATCCCACCAAGACCCTTTTTCCAGGTCTTCCATTTTCTGTGACAGTACCAGTTTCTGTGGCGATAAGTGCATCATGACTGCACATGTGAGGTAGTATATTAGAGGGCCACAACTTGCTCTTCCAGTAGGTGGTTTATCTTCTCACTTTGTATGAATTCTGTCTGGAATCTTCTCAATTTGAATACATTTTGTTTGGAGTTTATTTATAGTCCCCTATACATTATTTACTGATGAACTCAAAACATATAGCTACCCACTGACAGAGCTAAACACAGCAGAGCATGGCTCATTGCTCAGAGTAGACGATCTATCCACTGGAGATCACAATGGTAAGTTTCCTCCACCGGGAAAACCCAGAAACTGTCACCAGCAACTTATATGTGCTTTTTTTTTGGCTTTTGTACTTGTCTTTTCCTTGGTTTTTCCTGTTTTCTCTATTGGTCTGTTGACAACCAAGCCCTCCTTTAGTGGACTTTGAGCTCATTCATTCTCATTTTGTTGTGACCTCAATCTACACAGAATGAGTTCTAATCAGACAAGACTATTATACAGACAGTCATGGAAGATCTTGTGCTCCTGCTTATGCTTGAGTATCCATCTGTTGCCATGAGACTGCTCCTTTGACCCAATGACCAGAGGATCTGGCTTCCCTGCCCACCCAGACTGGTGCCATTCATGGCTCAGGAGGGACTTTAATTGGCCAGGATGGAGAACATTGGTGTTGCCTCATCTTAGCAGCATATCTCATGTAGTGTATAGGCTATGGAGACATTTCTACTATGTCCCTAAGCCCACCCTCTGGTTACTATTGTGAACACTTGTGTCACTGTAGGGACCGCCTCTATCCTCAATGGATGCATGCACACTCCAACACAGATATAAAAATGGCTGCCATCACCAGCTTGGCAGCTCCAAGCTTATGTCTTCCCAATAACAACCATTGTCATCATGCAAGCCTCTGCTTGCATAGTAGCAACTGGTTACAGGGAAAATGCCACTGACTCCCCCAGGATAAGCAAGCTATAATCAGATAATTTCCCATACTCCCCCAACCATATATTTCAGCACCTGAACCACTACTCAAATTTAGGTCATCTTGGTCACAGTCAATGCTTCATTCATTTATGGCACAGCTGGAATTTATCTTTTCTTTAATTTTACACTCATCTTCATTGGAGGATGTTCCATGAAGGTTTTAACTATGAAATAGTGTCTATCAGCTCCATGGTATTTTGGGATAAAGATCCAACAATAACCTAGAAGACTGGCATTCATCTTGTGGTCCCAAAATAAAAGGAGATGACAAGAGGATGGTTGTAATTAGTTGATAATGGATAACTAATTTTGGGAAAGGTGGCAGTCAATTTTCAGCAATGCTGGCATTTAGATTGACCAGACACATGGTTGGAAATTTTATAACTGGGGATGTGTGGTTGGAGTTGTCAAGCAGCCTGGCCATGCACACAAGCTCATATGTGCAGGAGGAGGTATTGCAAGCCCTGTCAGTGATATGGGTGTACATGTCAGCTGTCAGGGTAGGGGTTAGAGTATAACAACAAATGCTCATTAGCTCTGCACCACTACTGATGCAGTTTTGAGAGCCTGGTCTGAAGGAGTTATGCCAGACACCCAGGCTGCTGGGGCACTGATGTACCCCATCCTCTGTAGAAAGGCACAAACATATTCATGCTTACCTTCCTTGCTTGGATAATGTCTCCCTCCAGTGGGCTTTTGCCTTGTTTAGCCCAGGAATAAATGGACTTTGTGATTACGGGGTCTGACAGTTGGCGGGCAGGAATGCAAACCTCTCCAGCCCCCCCCAAACAACTTATCTGAAAAAAAATATATATATTTGACTTTAGGCTAATAATTCTGGGAGCCCACAAAATGGCCTGCTAACTGCAGAAGTTACCAGAACCAGAAGTTACTCTCAGTGGTTAAAGGAGGACCGACAGGGTATCCTGTATTGGGCATTGCCAGCTCCACCTAAAAGTCCATAATTCATGGAAATGCACTGGATATGAACTAGATGCTGTCCTGAACAATTTTGCTCCTCAGAAGAGTGACATCAGAGTATATGTCTGAGTCTAAAACAGTTATCCAAGATGAAGTTTATGTTGCTATTGAGACCTCTTTAGAAGCTACAGACATATCTGCATGTCTTGGCTTTATATGATTAGTAGATGAAATATGCCAAACTTGATTAGTGAAGTTTGTTGCTTTGTTCATGTAGTATGACCACTCAGTATTGGCACTGGACCAAAGAATATGTACAGCTGGGTCTCTCATAACCAATCCTGCCCAAAAAATGTGGGAATGTAAAGAAGTTTTTGAACAACCCCATTGGCATGGAATGAAGCATCATTTTGAGATTCTTGTTAGAACTAGAACAGTTATTAACAGGGGGAAACACATGTATTTTTATTTGGTTACAGCAGGCAGGCAAAACTGCTGAGTGGTTGTAGAGCTTACAAGATAATTCATAAATGTGACTTGTCATATATAAGAGATGCATATGCCATCCTGTCTGATTTGTTTTACTATTATGAGCAAGATCCATGAATAGAATCATACTTATGACAATGCATAACTGACCAATGGTTGAATAGTAACAGCTTGGTATAGTTGATATGCCATATATGTTATGACTGGCTATTCAAAACCCCCCTTATTTGCTTGAATATATGCAGGCAGTTATCCCACTTCCCTGCACTTATTCAAACAAAAGTTGGATTGGTGGATGGAGAATTGCAAATTTACCCCTAGTCTGGCACCTAGGTCCCTAATACAGAGAGGAAGCTTGTAAATGCTCGACCACCCATGCCCCCCAATAATATATGAGACTAATATCGTTTTAATATTTCTAGGAAGCATGGCTAAACTTAAAAGGGCCTTTTAGGTCATTAGTCTTGTATTCTCCTATGATCCTATCCATCCATCCATCCAATCACATCCCCTTTTCACATTTTTAGAAATGGGGTTGGGTGTCACTTTAACAGTGACAGTCGACTAGAGACAATGTTCACACTGCCGGGTGGCTAGATCCTATGAGCAGTCCATATGCACTGAGCACTATTTGTATATTGACTGCCAGCTAAGATCTGAATGATGTACATCATATAAGAATGTGCATCTGATAATATATAAATATAAAATAAATATATAATAAGACATTGAAAAATACCTCTCAGATGCTCAACTCATACTCAATCCATATAAAACAAAGCTTATGCTCATTTTTGAAAATGTTTTTATTAGATTTTAACTAAACAAATTGATCATGACAATTGTATTTAGAAATTTGTGAGCATAAAGAAGAACAATATGAACAAGAACAGACAAGAACAATTATTTACAAGAGTGTCTACCAACAATGAAGATTATCAAAAAAAATCCTATATATTACAATTGATATGAGTATAGGTATTTTTGTTTATTAAGCAGTTCCTTAAAATTTGTCCACAAAGGAGGTGATTCTAGTAGAACTTGGATTTAATGGTGATAATTTCCAGATGGCATACTTCAGTTGTGATAATTGTGAATTCTTTGAAAGAGGGTGTAGCTTCATTCTTCCAATTCTTGGTTATAACTTTCCTCACAATTAATAAAATGGACCATAAAAGGGGGTATTTCATTCTTTTAACACAAACAGGAATAGAGGTATTAAATAGAATTAATGACTTAGTTAAAACAAAATTGTCCCCAAATAAAGCTTGTAAAAAGAGATTGTTATTCCAATAAGTTGTAAATACAACACAATCGAAGAACATGTGTTGCCAATATGCTTTAAGCTCCTGTTTACATCTCCAACAAACTTACTTCTTTTTAAACATGAATTCAATGTTATGAGGTGTGAAAAAAGCTCTATACAAGTATTTCCAAGTAAAAAGTTTCCATGTAAGAGAAGAAGTTGTCTGTTTGGAAGATATTCAAAATTATTTTCTTATCCTCTTCATCTGGAGGTCTGTTATTAATGTGAGTAAAATAGTTCCAATAATTGTCATTGCACCGTTTTGTTTCTTTTCTCCCCACTCTATATAATTTAGATAAGAGACATTATCCCAATGTGTTTTGTTGTATTAATAGTATTAACAATTCAATTAATTTTGGGATACGATCTCTTAACCTTGGTTGCATTAACTAAATTTTACCTTATACATATTGTCTACAATATTGTACATCCAACCACATATCTTGCTTAAATCATATTTAGATATGATGTAATCAACATAATGCAGTTTTTCATTATTCATTAATTGAAACCAAGATATCGGATTTTTTTCTTTAAATGTAATCATTGTGTCTAACTTTGAAGTAAAAATATTATTTTGAGTGTATGCTATAGGGAAAAGAAGAAAAATCCATACCTTATATGCTGGATTTCTATAAATGAAGTTTCTAAAGGTATTTAATATAGTAGAATTAAAATAAAAGTCAGTTGTCTGGTGACTCCCTTCTGAAAAGCAATCTTTTAGCAACCAATGTAAACTATTGTGTAGTATAAGATTATGATTAGAGTTTGTTATATTTAAAGTTTATGAAAAGGCATCCTAGCAAGTCTTTCTAGCTGGTTGTGTAAATATTATTTATCCAAAGAGATATTGTTTTTATAATTGATGATAATGAATATAATTGTAGATCTGGTAGTCCAGTCCCTCCTGCTTTCCAATCCTTTATATGATGATTTAAGGCAATTCTTGGTTTGTTGGGGAACCAAAGAAATTCAAAAATTTATGTATTAAATTCTTTAATACATGCTTTAGATGAAGGTAAAGATAATGATTGAATAACATATAATATTTTTGGTAAAATCATTTTGATTATAGATAGTCTCTCTTCCATTGTGAAGAAAAATCTGTTCCATTTATTTATTAAATTCATTATACTGATTGTGCTGTTAGTATAATTTTAATGTATTATATTATTAATGTTATCTGTTATAATTATCCCTAAATAGTTCATTTTTCTCTCTCTGACAATGTATTTAGTAAATCTATCATTTATCCTATCAATATTGGGCAGAGCAGTGGTTAACATTGTCACCTCAAAAAAAGAGGTTCTCCAATTTGATTCACAGCTGGGGTTCCTTTGTGTAAAGTCTGCATGTCCTTGCTGCATTCATGTGGATTTCCTCCAGGTATTCGGGTTTCCTCACATTCCAAAGACATGTACTTGGAGTGTTTTTCTCTGGGCCGCCACTGAAAATAGACTCTGTCCTAGTCAGACTTTTCCACTCAAATGATGAATAAATAAAATATTGCCATTTGTGTATAGTATTTTTGTTTTGTTATCATTAAAGGAGAGACCAGATTGTTTGGGGGAACTCATCCATTGCCTTCAAAACAGCATAAAGGGAACTATCACTATCACTAGGGTTGGGAGGGTGGCCTAATGGTTAAGGTGTTTGCCTTACAAACACAAGGTACAGGGTTTGAATCTCACATGGGATAATTGGCTAGGCTTAAAATGGCTTGCAAGGGCAGTTAGCCTAGTACTAATCTATGAACCTATGAACCCAGTGTCAGAAGAATGTCATCAGCAAATAATTGGATTTTAGAAAACAAATTTGCATATATGCTAATGCCTTTTATGCCTAAATTTGACCTAATAAAATTAGCAAAAGTTTCTATAATTAGAATGAAAAGCAGGGGTGAAAGAGGACTTGCTTGTTTAGTTCCCTTCAAAATTTGTATTGAATTAGAAGTAAAAGTACCTATTTTAATGTATACAAAACAATTGTCATAAAGAAGATTTATAAGATGTGTAAAATTACTTGAAAATTACATTCCTGTAAGACTAACAAAAGATATTTCCAATTAACAGAGTCAAAAGCACTATTAATGTCTAGACTCATTAATGTTTTGTTTACATAGTCATTTACTGCAATTATTCTTTTGATATTGTCAGAAGTATTTCTATTTAGAATAAAACCAGTTTGATCCTCATTAATCATGAAAGGTAGAATATATTTTAATCTATTAGC
Organism: Protopterus annectens; assembly: GCF_019279795.1. NCBI lineage: Eukaryota > Metazoa > Chordata > Ceratodontiformes > Protopteridae > Protopterus > Protopterus annectens. The sequence goes on from NC_056735.1 coordinate 485,952,658, forward strand.
ATGAATTGCCGTGAATAATTTATAGTCTACATTTAAAAGGAAACTGGTCTGTATGAAGACCATTCAGTTGGATCTTTGTTAGTTTTTAAAACTGGGGAGATAAGAGTATATTTCCAGGAGGGAGGAACTTTTGTTAAGTCTTTAACTATAGAAAAAACTTTGTGTAATATGTTTAAGGCTTCTTTAGGTAGTAACTTGTAGAGTTCTGGTATAATTCTATCATTACCTGGTGCCTTGCTAGGTTTTAATTTGTTAATTTGAGTTTGAATTTCTGACATTGAGACAGGTTTATCAATTAATTTCACTTGGTCATCAGATAATTTATGTTTAATATTTTTCTCAGTCATTAGATTTTAAAAGTAGCTCAAAAGTGATTGCATTGTGATCTGAAAGTGGGCAAGATGCCACTTTAACTTTGCTTAGTTTATCTATCAACTCATTGGAGACATATAATCTGTCAATTCTGGCTTGTTCTGAAGAAGTCCGTTCATATTAAAATGAAAGAAAGCGCTTAACTACTACCTTGGTGTGGACAGTCATTTTTTAGTCTTTTTTCACGTTTTACTTTTAATGATTTTAGCCACAGGCAAAGATTTTTCCCATACTATAACAACTCTTTTTTATATTGTGAACTTGATAATATAGAATAATACATAGTATTAAGTATGTCTTTATGTTCTGTCAATAAGTGTGCTTTTTGTAAAAAAAATAACTTGAGAGTTAAATAACTTCAAATATTTATTTAGACTATGCTTCTTGCAACCATTATTCAGTCCATTAACATTTATTGAAATACAATTAATAAATGTCATTTGTCATACAATTTAACAGTGTAGATGTAACTCTTTTAAAATTAACTGTATGGACCAAGTATAATATCTCTTCTTTGTTAAAGAACTGATTATTAATAGTCATACTGACATAAATACTTAAAACTTTAATTAGATACATAATAATTGTTATTGTAGACACCCACAAAAAACAAACAAAAAACGTTTAATGTAACTAAACACTTACTTTTAAAATACTTCAAACCCATCATGGAGACTAACACTCTCTGCTTGAATAGTCTGACCATCCAAGCAAACCCACCTATCTACTATTTTAAAAAGCCCAACCCCCTCTGCTTCAATTAAACAAAATTGGCATTAACAGCAAAGTGAACACAAGTCTGTAGCCTTTAAAACCAGTATATATTTGTGAAAAATAAGAGAAGTATTATATGTCCCAAAGTTGTTGTTTAACTTACATAGTTCTCATTTTATATGCTCATTAAAACACCAAGCAATAAATAAAATTTCTTATCATTGTTCGATAACTATATACAATCTTAAATTTCATCTACTTTCATCTTGAAAAGGTGAGAAACTATTGTGTTACAGTTGAAGATTCCTATTATGTGCCTCACAAAAAGATACTTTTCCTTCCCGAACCAGCTATTTTCATTTAGTAAAAATGTAATAACAAATAGATAAATAGATGTTATAAAACATTTAAACAATAATGTATTGCTATTTGTGCTGAGCAGCTTACTGTAATTAACACATCTTATGTCATCCCTATTAAACATATGGTTTATTTCTTTGTTTTGTATATTATAACTTCAAGTATAATGGTAAGATACTCATGACATTAACATCAAGCTTCTAATAAAAAGGTTGCCAATGTTATATATATGTTCATGTCACTGTTAATGTAATGCTTCTATGAAACATCTTAATATGTACTTTCAAATATAGTCTTCAAGAAATGTACTCAAGAATATATCACAGTACATGCAGCATTATTTTGTCTTCCTTATTAATTGATAAAGAGCAACACTTCTGACAGATCTTAATGTATAACATTCACCAAATCTTTGGTTTACATACTTTACATCGCTTTCTTATCATTTGTCTTATGTAACACATTATACTGCTTTATATAACAGAAGTGGTCTGTCCATATGCTTATTTTTCATTCAAAAATATATCAAAATATATTATAAAATAAAATATATCAAAACTAATTAAGAGAAAAAAATAAACTTTTTTTAATCCACTATAGCATATTGAATTATATTAAGCTACACTGTCTTAACAGTACAATATAACATAGATTTTAATTTAAGTTAGCCAGAAATCAGAGTTTGTATCTTATTGTATTCCTCATTCACATTCTTATGGTTTCGTTGACTTTATTCAACTGAGAACATAGTGACATTTGAGTTAATGCATTATTCATGAGCTCCACCTATTATTTAAATTAATCTTCTAAACCTGTCCACCAATCAAAATCATGAGCTGTTAACGGCCCTGATTCATTGCATGGGTGGGAAACTTCACAAAGCTCAAGCTGTTTACCACAAAAAGCTTCACGTGTTTAAGAAAGATGAGAAGGCTCAAGCACTATAGAGGGAGAAAAAAAAACTTTACTTCTACTTTTTATGAATACATCTTGTAACCAGACAACATGTTTCTCTAATTCTCTAACAGAGTTTCATCTCATTAGCAGGACTAAGGAACACATATAACAAACCTATAAGAAGAGATTATTTTAAATCTATTCCAAGCATCACAGCCCCTTTATTTGTCAATTTTAACATGAAATATATCGACAGAGAATGGAATTATCCCCCTCCTTCAAAAACAAACGCATAGCAATTCATCTGGTAAGGCATAACAGCTACACATTATCAAAGCCCATGCACTAATAAGGTAAACAACTTTCAGGTTATACTACTAGTAAAAGAGCTCCTTAAATGTTACACTGAATTACAGTCAGGCAAGGCCACATCTATAGTCTTAAAATATATTTGTCTATTTATCCCCTGTAAGGCATTTTTCACTATTAATGCTTTTAAAACATGAAATGCCAATTGAAGCACAAGCCCCATTTTTAGCAAATAATTCCCCATATGTGGAAATAAAATAAATTAGAGACTTAGTTATGTAAACTAATGTAATCAAACTCAGTGCAACTACAACTGACACAGATACAGAAAGTATGCATTAGCTTAATGGTAACCAACTGTGAATGCAACACCATGGTGTAAATTTTGGTATGGGGCTATATGCTTCTTTTAAATAAGGATTAAGACTAAAAAAGTCCTAATAATATTTTGTCATAACAAATCAAGAAAGTATTCGTTGTTTATAAAATAGGCAAGTATAACACAAAAGGTTTAGGTTACCTTGTAATAGCAGACTGCTTATTGATTTTCTAACTTCTGTTTATGCTAAATATGAGTATGAGATCTTTTCCAGAATTTAAAAAATACGAAGATAAAGAATAGACACGTTTATATAAGGAGAAAAGTAGTCTTTAGCACTTTATTTTCTTTATATATAAATTAATAAACCAGTCATTTGTCTCTTAATTTATTTTTCTTTTCATATACCTCCCCAACAAACTCTAACAAACTCTACAACAGAAGAAAGAAACTGTTGCAAAAAAGAGTAAAATCCCATGGTTGGAGGAACTCCCTGGTCAGCCTCAGTAAAAAGCTGAGATCCTTCATAAGATCCTCCAAAGCTAGTTACGAAAGCAAAATTGCCACTGATTCTAAAGACAACCACAAAGCATTCTATAGCTATGTCAAGAATCTTAATGGCAACACTCAGATCTGCTCTGAGTTACAGCATAATGGCACTAAATATACAGAACCAACTTATATTGCTGACATCCTGGCAGATAGGTTTAGCGTTAACTTTACCCCCTAAAGGGCCCATCTCTATACCGGAAGAATACAATGTTCTTGTAATCATGGCTGCACAGGTAAAAACCACACTCTCCAAAACCAAGAACACAGCATCCATGGGATCTGACAACATCCCAGGCTGCATTCTACACAAACTACAGAATGAACTAGCACCTCACCTAAACACCATATTCAATCATAGCCTCACCTCAGGCTTTGTGCCCACTGAATGATGCACAGTGATGGTTATCCCACTCCACAAAGGAGGAGCCACCATGGACCCTGGGAACTACTGCCCCATTAGCCTAACGAGCCTGGTCTGCAAGGTCATAGACCATATCATCATGGAACTTATAAACAGACATTGGTAATCTCCAAACTCTAGACCCCACCCAGTTCAGGTTTGTAAAAGGCAAATCATGTCTCCTAAACCTGATAGACTTCTTTAAAGCAGTCGAGGGTAAGGTGGTTCACACAGCCTATCTAGATCTCGCCAAGGCTTTTGACACCACCCCCCACTCTGGAATTATAGATAAACTCACTAAATTAGGTATAAATCCCTATGTCACAAGATGGGTTGCCAACTGGCTCACTGACAGAACCCACGCTGTGAAAGTAGCAGACTCCAAATCCAACTTCAGACCAGTGACAACTGGAGTACCACAGGGTTCAGTCCTGGGTCCTCTCCTGTTTGGTATCTACTTTTCTGAAGTACAGGCTAACACAGAAGGTCTTTGGCTAATGAGTTCACAGATGACTGCAAATTAAGAGCCATAATCGAAACTCCTAATGATGTGGACATCCTACAAAAGGGCCTCACTGAGCCAGATGCCTGGTGTCAAAGCCATGGCCTTAAGCTCAATGCCAAAAAGTGCATTGCCATCCCCTTTGGTAAAAACTCTGTACCCATGAGCTACCACATAGTTGTTAGTGTACTTAACACCAAAAGTGTGATAAGACATCTTGGGACACAGGTGGACAGTAGTCTCTCTCTTGATAATCACATTGCCACAGTGGTCAGGAAATCCTTCTACATGGCAGACCTCATCACAAAAGGTTTTTCATCCGGGAAAAAAGAGGTCATTGTTCCCCTCTACTCATCACTCATTAGACCCATTATAGAGTACAACTCCCCTTTTGGTATGTACCTCACAAGACATCTACAACAACTGGAAAGGCCACAGAAATACCTCACAAAGAGGATTACTGGCCTCAAACAGATGCCCTGTGCAGACCGTCTCAAAAAACTCCTGCTTTACTCCATCGAATATCGTCTACTCAGAGGCAATCTCTGCCTAACATACAAAGCTATGTCAAACCCAGAGCTGTTGGACATGCTTCACTTAAAGAAATCCCAATCCCTCCAAGCTACATGTTCTAGGGACCTAAACCTTGTCCCCACAATAAACAGAACATGCTGGAGGGATAGATTCCTGCCCCAGAGACTTCCCATACTCTGGAACTAACTACCTATCTATATCAAACAAAGCTCCTCATTAGCAATCTTCAAGAAAAATCTTGATGACTGGATGGGAAATAGGAAATTCACCCCTGGGAGCACCTCTGTGGCTCTGCTCAACAGGGGCACAGGAAAATAATTTTCTTGGGTGGCAAAAGCCAGGGTACCTTTTTGGCTAGGCTTATATAGGCCCTAGGGCCAATAGCCTAGTACCAACCTATGAACATATGAACCTTCCATCCATTTTTCTCTGCTTGTCTTTTAAAGTATATAATGGACTAATCCATATCCTTTGTTTTTTGTAATATTTTATTATGACAATGCAGGGTCCAGATCTTTGAAGAGTTTAGTTTAATCTTAAAGGAAAATCTTGAGAAAAAGAATTTTTCTTGAGTTCTTGAGAGGAAGACATTGTTTTGTCTTGAATATTACTGCTGCAGAATAGTCATTGTCAAAATGAATGTTACATCCACCTATTTTTATGGTGATTTAGCCCAGGCAGCCTTAAGAACAGATTCTTTATGTTTGTGTCTTTCGGCTTTTCCCGGTTAGGGGTCACCACAGCGGAACTCCGGTCCGCTAATGATTGGCAGTAGATTTTTTGCGTGCCGAGTTTGCCAGCCCTGACGCACAACCTTCAACGAAGGTATGCCCATTCACGCATGTTTCCACACAGAAGACGCTCTAGCTGAGAATCGAATGGCACAACGTCTTGCTGTGAGGTGACAATGCTACCGCACCACCACCGCAGATATTATCTTGAGAGGAAAAAACAATTTAACAATAACAGACCTCTGAGAACTGTTGTTTTTAGATGTAGGAGTAACTAAAGATCTATGCACTGTCTCTATTCCGAATGTGAGTGCTTTTGGTAAGTCTAAAGTTTTAGGGAGCCAGGAAGAAAAAAAAAATCAATCATATTATTACATTCAGTTCTTTAAGGTAATCCAAATATATGGATGTTATTTCTGCGAGATCTGTTTTCGAGGTCATCAATTTTAGCTAGTATAACAGTAATTTGCTTTAACAGGAACTTGATATTATTTTCATCCTCATTCAGTCTTTTTCTATGTCATTTAAAGTATCTTCTATGCCTGATATCTAGGCTGCAGAGCTTTGTTGATTTGTTCCATTTGTTTGGAACAGTTCTGTTTAAAATCTTCAACCTTGGTGTCCAGTGCAGCTATCTTAAGTGATAATTCTTGAATGTTAGTTAGTATTGAAAGAATCTAAGTACAGAATGTTGTGAAGTTATCTTTGTTTGACTCATTATAAGGCTGGATACAGTGATAAACATCTCCCAGAAAGAATTTGACAAGAAAATAATGGAATATGTAAAAACGTCTGATACAATCCTCAAGCACTGCAAGGTTTATCAAAATTCACTCAATTAAATTGTTTAAAATTGTTTAGAAATATAATTTCCTGTCAGAATATATATGTAGAAGCAGAGCAGGAGAAATGTGCTGTTACCCTAGTCTCATCCCTCCAAAACACATGCTCTTTACTAATAGCAAAGTTCCTGATAACTTTTCCTCCCTCACCATCTACTCAGCAAATAAAACTAAAACTGAACCTGTCCAGCACACCAAACTCGTTGGAGTTTCAATTGACAACAGCCTAAAATTTGACAGACACCTCAGTCTAACTATCAGAAAGGTCCGCATTAATCTAGACTTAATATACAAAGTCAAGCCATACCTAACCGAGGCCACTAGACATTCCATAGCTAGGATTCATCTACTCTCTACCCTTCTATATGCATCACCAATATTCACTAATCTCAGAAAATCAGATTTAAACAAACTGGAGTCCTACTGTAACAAAATCGTAAGATTCACTACTAACCTCCCTTACAGATCACATCACTGCACAGCACTGCATAAACTTAATTGGATTGAACTACCCAGTCTCCTATGCCTCAACCAACTAACTTTCATTAATTTCATCTTCCACCATCCAGACAACTGTTCAGTACTCAAGAGCTTAGTGCAGCCCAACTCAAATGGCAGGCCACTAAGATCATCCAACAAACTACTACTAAAAGTAGCTAAGTCTGGAGATTTATGCTGAGCTTGATAAAAGCAAAAGGAAAAACAATGTGCAGTATGAAGAAAGCACTTTTAAAATGGTGGTTTACTAGCTGTTATTAGTGAAAATGCATATATAGCACTGAATCATATTAGATGCTATCTGTGGAAAGTGTTTGAGATGAGACAGATAAGAAAAGCAAATCTTCCAAAATAGCAAATTGTTGACACAGAAGAACTGGTATACTAACAAGAAAATTTTCCCTGTATCCATACAGAGAATTGCTCCAACAAGAAAGTGGGTCTTTGTGGCACTAAAAGTTATCAGCACCATCAACCCCCTTTTCCCATTTTCTATATGGGGTCAGAGTATCACTCCATCTTTCACCATCTGTCTTGATTCAGTGCCACTTTCCTACCTTCTCTGACACTCATGTTTGACTGTTACAGTTCTTCTCTCACACAAACTATCCATTTCTTTGATGGATGCCATTAATCCCTCTTTCCTTCTTCCTGTCTCTACCAAATCTTCTTCAGCAGATTGCCTTCTGCTTTCCTACACATGCGCCTGAACCACCCTAATCTGTTATCTTTGATCTTCTTTGCAATTGGAACTACTTGGGTTTCTGGTCTAATGTCCTTATTTCTTCATCTGTCCCACAGTGTGCATCCTACGTCTCAGGCACTTCATCTCCATCATCTCTAGCTTTCTCAACTGCTCTGCGCTCACTACCCAGTTTCCTGTACCATACAGTATTACAGGCCACACCACTGTCTTTTAAACTTACCTTTTCTGCTTCTTTGGCAATCTTCTATCATACATCCCTTCTGACACACTGTGCCATTTGGTTGAAGCCCCTTTGATTCTAGCTTTAACCTCCTCATTCAGAATTCATTTTTCTTCAACCACCCCTCCCAGGTACCTGAAGCTGTTAAACTGTCCCAATTTTCTGTTCTTTCTTAATTCTCTTCTTCTAATTTCTTCCATTTGCTGCCATTACAGCTGTCTTATCTATTCTCATTTTCATCCCTTGTACCTTTAGCTTTGTTTTCCATTTCTCTATCATTTGCTGATGTTCTTGTTCAGAATCTGCTTGGAATAACATGTTATCTGCACACAGCAACTTTGTCGATCTGTTCTCTCCCATCTGTTTATTAATATGGTCTATCACTAGTCTGAACAGCAGTTGGCTCCAATCTAAACCCCTATGCACACCCACTCCTTCAAGGAACCTGTGTACAAACACTATTTGTACTTCTGTCATTTGGTCCTTGTACATAGCCTGCCCTAATCCTACCAGTGTTTCTGGGACATTGCCCCATCACAGGACTGTCCAAATCATCTTTCTTGGGACCTTGTCTAGGAATGCCCTGACATAGTCTTTCCCCACCTCTGAGCTTCTTCTCAACTATCTGTCTCAGTACAAATATCAGGTCAGTTATGCTACTTCCTGACCCAAACTGCTCATCTTCTTGCTTTCTACTACTGTCCATATTCGTTTATCAATCACCGTCTATAGGACTTTAATGCAGTATGACCAGAGTTTTATACTTCTAAATGCCCACGGTTGTGACATCCCCTTTATTTTTGTACAGTGGCACTAGCATTTACCAGTCATCTGGGATAAGCCTCTTTCTCCATACTGTTATGAGTACCTTCATGAGCCATTTCTCTCCAACTCACCAAACTTCTTGATCATATCTGCCATGACTTCATCTGAGCTTGCTACCTTCCTTGACTTTGTTTTTCTTAGTGCTTTTCTTATTTCTACTAGGGTGGGCACCTTGTCTTCTTTCATCATGGGGGTTTTATTCATTCAGAAGCTGCTGGATGTAATCCTTCTATCTGCCTTTGATGTTCTGTGGGCTGTGATGAGGTTGCTGTGGAATCCCTTACGAGGGGTGCCTGATGGCCATCGTCTTTATCTTTCTGTGTTTGGCCGACAATCTGATAGTGTTTATTTGTGCCATTTACTGAGTCACTTTCTAGAAGTTGGTAGAGTGTCTCTGATGCCTTGTTCTTTGCTATTGCAATTGTTCTCTTAGCCTGTTAGCCAGCCAGTATCATTTCTTAGTCTGGTCCATCTTTTCTATCTCCCACATTTTCCTGCACTCCTTCTTTCTTTTGATGACTTCCGGGACTTCTGTATTCTACCACCAGCCTTCTTTCTGTACCTTACTTTCATACTTATCTCAGCCACAAATCTGTACTGCAGTCCTCACACATGCTGCTTTGAAATGCTGTCATTTTTCTTCAATTCCACTTGTTTCCTCTACTTCTTGAGGTGCTAGAGATCTAAATATTTCTTTGAATTCTTCTGTTTTCTCCTCAGTCAAGTTCCAGGTTTTCAACCTAGTCTTTGTTAACCTTAGAACCTTCACTGACCACTGCTTACAATCTTTGTGACAACCAGTGAGCTATGCTGTTGGTGAACTATTTCACTGAGGCTGACATTACAAACTCTGATTCTAACCCAATGCCCTTTCCTTTCTAGGAGGAAGTCTGATTTGCATGCTGACCACTCTTGTATAAGATCTGTTGACTGTTTATCTTGTTTAACCATGTATTGGCCACCATCAAGCCATTTACTAGACAGAAGTCTGGAATGGCCTCTCCGTCTTTATTCTTTTTGTCCCACCCATGTAGACCAAGGCAGTCCTCGTATCCTGTTCTGCCTGTCCTGATGTGTGCATTCAGGTCCCCCCGTTATCATCACCAACTCATGTTGTCCTGCTTTATCTAGTAGTTTCTGCAACTGCTGTCTGAATGCACTCTCTTCCTCACTATCACAGCCCTATTGTGGGACATAGGCTGAGATTATGAGTACTGCCCTATCCTTAAACTGATTGCCATGAGTCAGTTACCAATTCTGTTGACATCCCTCACTGGCTTTTGAAGCCTGTCCCTCACCACATTTCATGTACTGTTTCAATTCTGTCCTCTTCCTGAGTAGTAGACTCTGGATCTAAAGCCAAATGGCTTTGCTATACTGCCCTTCTATCATGACTCCTGGATACATAGGATGCCCAGCATCCTTCTTTTCATCATGTCATCCATTTCCAGGTTGCATATTGTCATTGTAGCAATCCTTAGCTCATGCTTGGGAGGATGATTGGTTTTATGTACATCTTTCACTCAACAGAGCTATGTCAGGTAACCCAAGCTAGGCAGCTGGACACTTGCCAGTCCATAGCTTATTAACTCAGGGCTGATGAGCTTTATGGTGGTGTTCGTTAGAAAATAATTCTTTGTTGGTGTTATAGCAGAGATTTTGTAATAAAAAAGTGTGCATGCAGTAAAATTGCTTTACCAAATCTTTGGGGCCATTTTGATTAACTGAAGCTTTTATAAGTGTTGTCTCTAAGAATGTTATCCCTACAACAGTAGAAAGGGTTCAGTGCTGTGTAATTCAGTAAATAAAATTGTGTCTACACTTGGTGAAACTGATTGTAAATAACCTGTATTAAAAATGAGAGGAAAAGCGAAGCGTGTGTGCTATCATGGAAATAAACAAATGTTAAGTATACTGAAATACAGTAACATGGGTTCACAAAAGAAATTGGTGTAAGTCAACCAAGACTGGTGACAAACAGTGCTGAGGTATAGCAGAATAAGCTTTCCATCAGTGTGTCTCTGACAAGCAGAAGCAAACTGATGTGTTGCAACTACACAAAGAGAAACCTTATTTGAGACTGACAATTCTGGGTCTAATGATTCTAACAGAATATATAATGCAGCAGGACAGAACTTAGGTTTTAAATTAAAGAGTGTTATTAAGAAAGAAGAACTTGTAGAAAAGGCAATAGAGTTTTTTTTACAGGAAATATATTTGTACAACAAAAGATAACCAAGAACAAGCAAAAGTAACTGAGACATTCTTTTAACACTGTATTACTCTGCACTCATTACATGAAGCTATAGAAATGTTAAGGCAGCCAGAGTTGACTTTAAGAAGCGAGAATCAACAAATATTCGAATAGATAGTTTTCATAAATGAAAACAAAATTACATGATTTTGCAAGGTTGGTTGCTGACCTTGACTAGTAAAAGATATAAAACGAAACAAAGAAATGGATGACTTGTCTATAACACATTCTGAACTTTCAGCACAAATGGAAACCACAAATGACAAAATAAAACTAAAAGTACCAAGCCAAGTGACGAGCCAAAAGTGAAAACAGAAACATGATCCAGGGCTGGTACTAGTATTTTGAGGGCCACCAGCAAGTTTCAAGTTGGGGGCCCTTCCCAGGAGGATGTAAGGTGTGACCATGTTGTTGTCATGCCCCCCTTCTCTGTCAGGCTCACCTGCCAGTACCCTTTAATGATCACTGTATAAATTGTTAATACACACAGATCATTACTCAGACTTGTAGTGCTAATCTTAATGCATCAAGATATACACACACAGACTGGCATTTAGTGGCAATGTTACATTATGACAAGCCTCAGTATAATAGCAAGGCAGCCACTTTCACTGAGGTATACCCACCCACTGACTGGCATTTAGTAGCAACATTGTTACATTATTATAAGACTCTGTACTGTGTGAAGGTAGCCAGTCCCACAGAAGCACACAAAGACATGCACAGAGACTCCCACACAGGGTAGAGCCACCCACACAAGATGAAGACAGCAGTACAGCATGACTGAACAGAGACACCCACACAGATTCCCAAACATAGGACAGACACCCACACAAGACAATGACAGCACTACAGCAAGACTGAACTGTTACACCCACACAAGAAAAAGACAACACTACAAAAATACTGAACAGAGACATCCACACAAGACAAAGTCAGCACTACAGAAAGACTGAACAGAGACACTCACACAAGACAAAGACAGCGCTACAGCAAGACTGATACACCCACACAAGATGAAGTTGGCACTACAGCAAGACTAAAAAGCAACATGAAGACAGCACTACAGCAAGAGTGAAATACACGTTAAGACAGACTGATCCATGCAGAAGATGCATTAGAAAGATTGACCCCACCTCAGAAGACAGAAAGACAGCTACAGACATGCAGAGCAGTCAGACTGCAAAGACACACAAGACAGCCATGGGACAGACATATAGAAATGACTAAAGATACACAAAGACAGGAGAAAGCCGTCGGGATTACAGAGACTGAGGCAGACAGACTCAAACCCAAAGAGAAACTGGTGAAGACAAAAAGCACACATATAACAGACATCAGAATGTTATTTATCTAGAGTGTGCAGTTAGCTCCTCAGCTTTTCAGATTGCTGCCACGTTTAGTGCCATATGAGCAATCTTGGTTCTTCCTGATACACGTAGCTGTCCTTGCCTCACAACAAATCATGCCGCTTCTAACTGTCACCTCAACATATCCTGCCTCTTCTAGCTGCCCTTGCCTTAACAAACCTTACTGCTTTTTCATCTGCATTATCCTACTTGATCATAGCTGCTGTAGGAAGCAAAATTAGAGTGAATACGTAGTATAATATTACAAGTCAGGCTAAGATGCACAATTAAATTTTCTACCAAATAGCATTATAAACGACTACTGAAAAGGAAAAGTGTGCACATGCCTAGAGCTTTGCTTGTATCTTATGAATTTTTTTCTGGTCAACATCTTCAGTGAGGGTGCAGTATGATCAACCTTGTTCCACGTATTGATTAGCTGAGAGCACAGCTAAGCCTGGAAGTCTCTCCTAACTCAGTGGTAAATGTAGTTTAGAAAAGTTGCTTTCTGCAGTAGCCACTGTAACAGGTGCAGTCAAATGCAGTGAAACATAACTATTTATATAGATTCTTATAACTGCCTGCAAATGAAGAAATTTTAACACAGTCAGTGATGATGATTCATTGTCAAGCATTCGAGAAAGGCTTTTCAGTTTGTGTCCAAGGTCATAGTCATCAGTGTCACAGTGGCCATTTGTCTTGTCTGTCAGTTATTCTTTCATAGCCTTGCACTATTGGGTCAAGGACAATGCCTTCCACAACTTCATTCAAGGCTTTGATATTTGATAAAAATCCAAAGGCCTTATCAAACTCTGAAAGCTGCTCAAGCCAGTCAGTAAATTATTGCATTGTGTCCAGCAGCACATTGAAGAACTCTACATGTAGTTTTACCATTGGATCCTGTACTGTCTAATCCTCTCCTTTATAGTTAAATAAACGTTTTCCTTTCCTTCTTTTTCTGAAATTTGGTGCTAACGTCCTGTTATTCTTCTATGAGGCTTTACCCACAGCACATTGGAATCGTGGTCTCTGTAGTTCCTCAGCAAGTCCATAGCGGACTGCAGCCCTTTGGCACATGCAGAAATATCAACCAATTGACTTTGCAGCACTTTGCCTGTATGATTTATCTCTGTCAGTAGATCTTACCAAACTACTAAACATACAATGAAATTATGTGTCATAAGTACTAAGCACAGTCCCTTTGCCTGTTGATATGTTGTGGCATCACTTGTATGTAAAACTTCACTATCTCCTGTAATGCTTTCAACACTCCCTTCAGCTGAAACTGTACCACCTTGACAGCGTCAACCCTGCATTCCCAGCAAGTCTCAGACAGTGGCTTCACAGTAAAATTTATTTGCATTTCAAGATCTACTGCTGTCAGCTTGTTGATGCTGAACAGAGTATGTAAATTTTCTGCAGACATACAAAGAAAGACACTGCCTGTAGTGATGAATGTGCTCCTTTACTGATTGTAAGATTTAAATTATGGCAAGCACATAGTACATAAAAAGCCCTTGAATTTATCTGTTTTATGCAGGCCTGCACTCCAATTCATTTCCCTTTCATATTGCTGCCATTGTCATATTCCTGTTCCCGACAGTCCTTAATGTCCAGTTGATGATGTCGCAGATTCTAAAGACATGCATCTGTGAGCCCTGCTCCAGCTGTATCATTAACAGGCACAAATCCCAGAAAGTGCTCCTCATCCATGGCTGCAGTCCTTGAAATGTCCACATCCCTGACTGCAACAGATATTTCCTCTTGATTGCTGATGTCTGGAATGCAGTCAAGAATCACAGAGAAGTACCTGGCATCCTTCACCTTCTCTATAATACTCCTTAAAGTAGTATTGGAGATCACTTAGATAATTTCATTCTGGATGTTCTTCCCAAAATAATGAGCCATTACTACTTTATTTTTGATATGATGCAAATGTTCAACCACAATTGAATCAAAAGGTGACAAAAGATGCACTTGGCCTGAGAAATTGACATTGACATGAGTGTACAGGGCATTATTCATACCACAGAATGCCCTGTTCCGTTGCGTCAGTTTTTGCACGATAGCTAAAATGCATTTTAACATGCCGAACCAGTGAGTTCTCTTTTTCATCCACTGATGTCTCCTATCATCCATTACCTGCCTACTCTTTAGATTATGGTCCATTTCCTTCCAGTTCAGCATGCATGCTGCATGTTACAGTGCTTGGTCATGGTACTGTGTAAAGCTTTGGATGTCTCTCTCCATGCTCTGTAACCACCTGACCGAAGAAGGTTGTTAGAAGTCCAAATAAATTGCATGGAAAGCACAGTGGGTCGTTTGCATTACAATATGTTAACCAAGTATGCTTTACTATCTGTCCACTAGGCAGCATATGGAAATAGTTCTATGATGTAAATCTTTTCTGTTCATTGACTGGGAACTGTGACAACACCACTTGGATTTGTCCATACTAGAATGCAGATACCCTAAACTCATCCCTAAAGTCTGGCCAAGTTCCTAGATTCTCAAATGTTACACCTGACACTCCATGCAAGTTACAGGCCAAATCTGTTGCCACTACATAAGTATGGACTGTTTTCATATCAAACTTGGTGATCCTGGCAGCACTTCTGAAGTTAAATCTTCAAATGTTGGCATAATTTCTTCCATGGTAATGGCTGCAGGTTCATAGGAGGCAGCCTGCCTGTGGTACAGCTGCAACAAGTGGGCACTTTCTACGATAAGGATACTTGGATCACAGTGGATAGGTTGTACTGCAGGACCACTGTGTTCCACTGCAGGCTGATGTTTTGCTGAATCTCCCTTCTCTGATGACCCATGGAAAAATCCATAACGGAACCTCCTGTCTCTTTGTATTCTCATTGCTCTGCTGCTGAAGCTTTCTTTTGTTGCTCTTGACAAATATGTGCACTTCAACTGGGAACAGAAGTAAAGTAGAATTACTACACATTCAGACATCATGTCCTTTTGCCATAATGTTAGTAAAAAGCACTACACTTCAAGTTCTTGTTACAAAACCAGTTTCTTTGATCTTCCTAGGGCCAAATAATGCCTAGTGAAAGTGTGTATGACAAAAAGAGGTTAGGATTCTGAATACTTACTCTGAGGATGATGGTTTTTGCCAGATTACATCTATAAAAATCAGCTTACATAGAAACAACTCCCATATGACAATAGTGGAATGTTACCCATCAGATTTACTTGATTCTAAGGTGCCCAAACCACCAAATGTGAAATACAAACTCCAGACTAGCCCACAAGTGTCTTAACTGTAAGTTCAAGCTGAAAACCTACAAACTATCCTTTAACACACTGCCTGTGACCCTTGCCTCCCCTGCTTTCATAATACAGTCTCTAACTGCATTATTCTCCTAGCATCCTCTACTGTATTGCACTAGTACTTCAACATATAGTCATAATAAAAGGAAATAACCATAAATATATGATCTATAACCAAGTAGCATTACCTCTAACAGTACTGATATGAAAGATGAATTTTACAAAATATAAATTACCTGACTGATGTCATCTGACTGATATACTGGTATATCTCAATGACTCACATGATGATGACTACAGTGCTAAGGCCTGACCACTGCTAAAAATCCATTTGTGTTAAGCAGAAAAACTGAAGTTACTACATTAAGTCAACTAAAAGCTACACAGTCCATGGAGCAATGAACACCCAACAGGAAAAGTGACCAGTTGATGCCATCTTGCACTGTAGGCAGAAAAACTGAAGAAAAACAAGGACCAGTAGGCCAAGGAACTGTGGTGCAGACAGATCATATGCCAGAAAATTGAGTTAGCTTTCAAAAAGTCATGGAGCACAAAGAAGGAAGCAGCTAGAATAAATGTTCCACCAGTAAAACAAAAAGTCATATAAATCCACAAAAATACTGGGTAGAGCAACCAATGAATAAAAAATCTCAGTATGTGAATCAATAATCCAGATGAAACGAGTTCAGTCTGTATAAAATCCCAACAAAGGCTTTATTTGTAGTAGGTAAGCGCTTTCATGACAAACAATGTCACTTCTTCAGACCATATAAAAGCATATAATAGACATCCCCATTTTTAAAAAAACATTCATCCAATCAAAATTTAAGATCAATTACGTCAGTAAAATCAGTCAGATGAGTAACTAATTAACTCATCACTTAAGTAAGCATAAAAACTTTTGTAAAGCTAGTTCCCTAAACCTCCAAAAGAAACACAATAATATATACAGTAGTTAGCTAAACTAAAACAAAAATAAATCTTCTATAAATGCAAAATGCATATGTGCAACTTTAAAGTTGTGTATCTAGTGTCCCTAGAAATGTTTATTTGATAGATCATATTTCGTTTAAATAGTTTCCTGTTCTTTAATACTGGTCTTAAAGGTACTCTTGTCATTAAGGCCCTTCCCTTTATTTGCCCTTAGTCTTATGATCCATCTGGTTTCAGAAGTTTCAGTGTAATTCTGTATATCACCACCTCTATTGTTGAAGTTAACTCTCTCTATAACCATAAAAGTAAAACAATGTTCAATTGCTTGTGAAGCTGCATGTTTAGCTAATGCATTTGTAGTAGTACCATTTCTAATATGGAGAAGATGTTCTCTAATCCTATATCTGAGTTTCCTATTAGTTTTGCCTATATAGAAGGCTGAACATAGGCTGCAGATTGCCAAATAAACAACATTTTCAGTGTTGCAGTCTGCTGTTACATCAAAACTATAGGTACGTTGAGTGTCTGGATGGATAAATTCATTGCTCTTATTTATATGTGTACATTGATTGCAATTGCCACAGGATGTTGTGCCCTTGGCTCCCTCTGTTCTATGTCTCTGACTCTCTTTGGGATAGCATAGCATTCTTTTTATGACTTCTTGTTTCTAAACAAAAAGTTAGGACTTTCTCCTGTTGCCTCTTTAAATCTCAGGATTCTGAGTTAGAATACACCAATTTTTCTTAATCACTTTCATTATTATATTTATGTCACTGGTATAGTATGTGGAGTATCTAATACTTGCTTTCTTGGGTTTCTGTTGTTCTATCCTTTCACCTCTCAAAGAAAAGTAAGGTTTACCTATGTTATCTCTCCAGGAAGTGGCTTTACTTAGAATATCTTCTGTCATTCTGTCTGTATATCCTCTCCTAGTAAACCTAGAACCAATGTCTACTAGATCTTCATTAAATATTTTCTCATTAGCTGTTAATCTAGAGGTTCTAGGGGTTTGTCCCTTTACTATATTCTTAAATATATGTCCTGGGTGCATGCTACTTCTATGAAGTAAATATTCCTATGGCATGTCTTCCTGAACAATCTAGTAGTTATACCCTCCACATCATCTATAAGAACAGTGACATCAAGAAAATAAATTTTCTCAGTAGAGTAACTCATTTCAAACTTCAGAAAATGAGTGCTATTTCCTATTTCAGTATGGAACTCCTCCAGAGTGTCAACAGTCCCATTCCAAATGAGAACAAGGTCATCTATAAATCTTTTATAGAATAAAATTTGCTGCCATTTATTTCCATGTAGCATATATTTGTTCTCCCATTCAGCCATGATGAGATTAGCATAGCTATTGGCACTAGCCGTGCCCATAGCTACGCCATCTCTCTGTTCAAATAATTTCCCAACAAATTACATAATATTGTTAGATAAAACTAACTCCATCAACAGACATATCAAATCTATTTTAGCTCCATCATAGGTTCCCTCATCCAACAGGTATTCCCTTAGAAATACCAGACCAACATAATTGGGAATGCATGTGAATAATGAGCACACATCTAGTGTAACTAACGAAGGCATATTTAAACTTCCGTCATATCCATCTTTAAAATAAAAAAGATCTTGTATGAATTGTTTGGTATCCCTTAAAATATTAATGTTTTTGTCAACTATTGGTCTCAGATGTTTCTCAATATAAATCGAGATGGGTTCTGTGGACCAATTACGACCAGATACAATTGGTCTCAGAGGTGGATTTTGAGCATCCTTATGGATCTTAGGGATTCCATGTATGCTAGGTACTAAGGGATTATCCACCTTAAAGCAGTTATACAACTCATTGGATATAGTATTATCTAATAGACATTCATATAAAACTCCATTTAACTTTCTAAGCATCCTATCCATGTCTATGTTACTTATATTCTTGTATGTTGTAGTATCATTCAACATTTGGAACATCAGCATGTCATAGTATAATCTGTCCATTAGCACCACAGATCCACCTTTGTCAGCTTGTTTAATTACAATTGAGCTATCAGATTGTAGCTGTATTAATGCATTTTGTTCACTCTTGTTTAAATTAAAATAATTGCTACTTGCTTTTCTGTTATTACCTAGAGCTTCAAAGAGCTCATTCTCACATACACTAATAAAGACATCTAGCACTGGATGATTAGGTGGGATAAAAGTGCTAGGTTTCTTGAAAATAACATTATTGCTATTCCCATCATTGTGATTCTTAAACATTATTTTAAGTAAAACTTTTCTGGCAAACATATGTAAGTCTGTTATGCTATCAGTTACCTCTGTCCTCTATGCAGGAATAAATGAAAGTCCCCTTTCCAATATTTTTCTTTCCTCATAAGTCAGTGGTCGAGAGGAGATATTCAAAATTAAACTGCTTTCCTCCATGCTTTCTTGGGTGCATTCAATCCTGGGTAGTCTATTGGTAGCTTGTGCTTATTCTGATTCCGACTGTACGACCTCCCTCTCTGAAATGGTTTTTCTACCTCTACATTTGGTAATTTTATTGGTAGAGTATGAAAAACCTGTTGCACTGCCTCCAATGGTTCCAAAACAATCGCTTGATTCTCCACTTGTTGCTGTTTCTGCTCCGGTGATTTCAGCCTTCGCCTCTCATCTACGGTTCCATTCACTTCACTTCTCTGGTTCATCACTACGGGTACAGCTACATGGGGTTGAGCGTTAAATTTCAAACACGCACCTAAGTCTGTCCCTTCCCTTGCTCCTTCATTGATGACATCATCACGTTCAAGCCTGCTGATGTCATTGCGCTCATTGACATTGCGTTTATTAGCATGTGTCTCTCCTCTGTTTCATAAGGTGGTATATTCATTCGCCCTTCCTACTGGAGTGCCTCTGGTCCATACAAAGACATGGCCCTCCTTAAAATCCCTTCGGTCTCTTTCAAGTTTATTAAACTTTTGTCTCAATAGTCTCCGCTCAAAGACTAGTATAGAATCAGTAATAGTGGAGCATTTCTCATCCACCATTCTCTGTGGGTAAGAGTTAAACAGTACTTGCTGCACATGTAAAATATTTACTCTTATTTCTTCTTCTTCCTTTACATAGGATTCTAATAGGAGTCGCATATAATTAAAGCTCAATTCTAAGTTGAGCTGTTGCAATTTGCTAAGCAACTCAGGTAGACATTCTCCCTTGTTAGGCATTTTCAAGACCCTTAGCCTTCTCGGAATGACTTTAGATTTAAGACAAGTCTCTAGGTAATATCGTTGAGCATGTACCTTTTTTAATTTATATAAAGAGTCTTCCAATCTATGCGTTTCTCTTAGAAAGACTGCATAGTCAATGTCATTATCATTCTCATTGTCAACATTATCTATGTTAATTTCATTTGATAGGAGCGGATTACCTTTCTTGCTCATCAAGCCCTGGAACCTATTTGTTGTTTGTTCAGTTGTTCCAGGTATAGAGTTAGGAGTATAATCTAATTCTATGTCCTGTGCGGCCATGTTTCTAACCATGTTGCTGGCCACACTTTCCTCAGCTATTGTTCCCAACTGCCACCAAAACAAATAAAATCCAAGGAGCAAAAAGAAGGAAGCAGCTAGAATAAATGTTCCACCAGTAAAACAAAAAGTCGTATAAATCCACAAAAATACTGGGTAGAGCAACCAATGAATAAAAAATCTCAGTATATGAATCAATAATCCAAATGAAACAAGTTCAGTCTGTATAAAATCCCAACAAAGGCTTTATTTGTAGTAGGTAAGCGCTTTCATGACAAACAATGTCACTTCTTCAGACCATATAAAAGCATAACATAGACATCCCCATTTAAAAAAAAAACATTCATCCAATTAAAATTTAAGATCAATGAAGTCAGTGAAATCAGTCAAATGAGTAACTAATTAACTCATCACTTAAGTAAGCATAAAAACTTTTGTAAAGCTAGTTCCCTAAACCTCCAAAAGAAACACAATAATATATACAGTAGTTAGCTAAACTAAAACAAAAATAAATCTTCTATAAATGCAAAAGGAGGTTCCAGTTCACTGATTGACCTTGGGATGTTCCATTTTTTTCAAAAATTGAGCAAAATCTCCTGATGTTACTAGAATAGGTCACTGGAACCCTAATCATATTAGAATCATTCTTATATGTGTTATTTTCTTTACTAATAGTGCCAGAGAAGTAGGGTTTGGCTTTGGCTTTCCTTTCCTGTGACACATACCTAATACTGTTCGTAATATCTTTATCACTGTAACCTCTTTCTTTGAACTCTTCTTTTAATGTTAATATTGCTGTATCTAGGCCTTCAGCTGTATTGTGTAGACGGCTAGCACTCATAAATTGTCCCTTAATGACATTTTTGCTTACGTGTCCTGGGTGCATACTTGTCTTGTGTAGGATGCTGTTTCTGCGACTAGGTTTTCTATATACAGAAGTGGTAATGTGTTTATTACTTGGTTTACATAGCTTAACATCCAAAAAATCAATGGTCTCATAGGAATATTCATATATAAATTTTAGAAAATCGGTGGTACTATGTAGATGTTCAATCAGTTGTTCCAATTCTTCAATAGTACCCCCCATAACAAAAATACATCATCTACAAAACGTGTATACCATAGAATCTTACTTTGGTATTCATTACCTTGCAATAGATGTCTCATTTCCCATGCCACTAGTACTAGGTTGGTGTAGCTATTTGCACAGGCTGTGCCCATAGCCATGTAAACCCTGAACAAAACAACAAAAACACAAGCAAAGAAATATCATCAGGGAAAGCTTTAAAACACAGCTTTTATAAAATTATAAAAATTACAGAATAGGCTTTAGAATTGTAAGAAACTACAATCACCCTCCCACTTCTTAGCAGAAGAATTCTGGGCAAAGCCAAAAATAATACTGTTTCAACCATAGCCCCTCTCCACCCCATTCTTCTTAGCATAAGAATTCTGCACAAAAAATACAGTCTTATCTCCTACGTTTCATCAGTCCCCCCCCCAAAAAATACCTTTTCTACAGTTGGTGAGAGCGAGAGGCTATTATGGTTGTAGGCTGACCCCCTGCCTACTTGCACAGAATGATCAGTTCAGCCCTTTTATTTTGTCCTGAAAAGAACAATTTTCAGACCTTTTGACCTTACAAGGGCAGTTGAAAATGCAACTCCCTTGCTTGTCACAACAGTTGCTGGAAGGCTTCCCTCCCAAGTTATTCTCCTCACGTCGCCAGTGATCCAATGCTCCACCAAAAAAAAAAAAATCCAACAAACAAAGCAAACTCTTCTCTTAATAAACAAGAAGAGTGAATATTTGCCACACACGTGCCTTTTTAATGGCAGCTGACATAGGAAGTGCTTTACAAGGACCAAGCAGGTCCTTGCTTCATCACTCCTAACAAAAAATAAATAACTAAACATAAAAAGTACAACTGACTCCCCTGACTGCTGCAACCAATCAAGTCCTTGCTGAAGTAGACTTGATGGAAAGCAGCTTTTACCTGATGTCACAGGGAGTTAAAAAATGTTTTATTGCGAATGACTTTATCTGCCAGAGCCATGCAAAGAAGGAGAAACGTGTGTCTACTTGCGAGTTGGCTGTATGTTGTCATTGGAGGCCCTTCTAAGTGGGGAGATAACTGAGGCTCACCTGTGGCAAAGGTTCAGTGGGTACCTAACTCCAGCTATGAAATGCTCAAATGTTGAAACTTGAAAGACAAAAGAGACGTCAGTTACAGATCCAGTGTCAGCTTGTGCATTTACAGAGTAAAATAGGACAATTTCAGCAGGAACTACACAAAATCAATAATGTCCTGCTTGACCTAGAAGCAAAGTGTCAGAATGTGTTAGCTGAGAATGAATTACTAAAGGCACAATTCCAAGTGAAGAGCTATACACAGACTAAGACTCACAACAGTGAAATAAGTCAGTGTATATAACATAATAAACTTGGGAATATAAATAATCAGCTATCACTGACCAGTCTAGATGCAAATAAATACATAAATGCAATAACAATGACTTAAAGAATCACTACAGGCAGAAATAGATACATATATCTGGGTCCCCTTCACATGGTCCATATGACATGATATGAGACCATATGATCGACATTTGAAATGTCGACCATGGGGAACAGGCATCTCCGTACAGTGCGGTATGGAAAGATTTCCATCTTCTGGACTGTATTGTGATCTCGGAGTTGGTATATTTAAGTTCCGGGGGGTGTGAAGGTAAGGTTTTGTTGTGTTTTTTTTTTTTAATTCATTGGTCGACATTTCGAATGTCGATCATATGGTCTCGGCCATATGGTCTTCAACATTCTGAAATGTCGACCATATGAAGTAGATCCATATATCTATATCTATCTATCTATCTATCTATCTATCTATCTATCTATGTGTATGTGTGTATATGTATATATATAATATATATAATATATATATATATATATATATATATACACACACACACACACACACACACACACACACGCACACACACAAATAACTAGTTATAAGTAACTATTCTTAATTTTTTCTGACCTTGAATGCCCCCATGGGGCAGATTTATTGACATGAGCTTCTTTTCTTTGAAAGCTACTCATTGTCCATTATGTACTGTGTGGGCATAACTGATAAAGACTGCAATGCCATAATCTGCCCTGCCAGATCACATTCCTGTTCATCTAAAATGAAAATGGGGAGAAATCCTGTCAGTTTTGAAAATCCTCAGTAAAAATTTCAATATTTTTTTTGCAGTGACTCTTACTAATTTGTTTCCTAAATGTGTGTTATATCATAAATTAA
This sequence comes from Protopterus annectens, assembly GCF_019279795.1. Lineage (NCBI taxonomy): Eukaryota > Metazoa > Chordata > Ceratodontiformes > Protopteridae > Protopterus > Protopterus annectens. The sequence goes on from NC_056735.1 coordinate 485,976,070, forward strand.
GAATTCTTGCAGAATGAGAAATACCTGAGATAATATAATTTTTAAAACAGTAATATATTGCAAGTTTCAGACCCTTCCTATCTTTCCTGACTCATTCAGACTGTCATATTTCCAGACTTTAAAAAGCTGAGCTAATTGGTACAGCTGCTAAGCTGCCATCAAGTTTATTCACTTTCATGTAATAAAAAGGCTCAATATTTTACAGCCTAAGTGAATGAAAAGAATGCAGATTTATGACAGCACACAGTCAAAAAACTGTGAATTTTGAGCAAGAATAATTTTATGATCTCAGTGTGTCTATACCAGCAAAAGGTTGCCTTGGTGTATGTGTTTTCATTGGCAAAAGGATGAAGCTGACTAGAATAGAAATAGCACAGAGGAGGGAATCTCCTAATTTTTTTGGTTCATAGGTTCACTGGTTCATAAGCAAGTACTAGGCAATCAGTCAGCTGACCATTACAAGCCTAGCCAAAACCCCTGTTTAAAAGATTTCTCCATCCTCATGGATAGACTATACTACAGTTTCAGGCTGTCCATCCAATTATCTAAGTTTACCTTGAAGATGGTGAGGGTTCAACTTTGCTTGACATGTTGTGGTAGTTTATTCCAGAGGTGAGGGACACATTGGGAAATGATTCTGTCATGCCAACATATCTTATTTATCTGATGATGAAGGTTCAGTTCCTTTAACTGGGTATGTGTAGTACCATTTTTTCTGCAAAGGAAGAGGAGGTCAAAGAGGGTTGGATTTTTCATAACTCGAAAGGCTAGACACCGATATCCACAAAGGATTCTGTGAGCTATGGAATGAAGAGAGAGAAAGAGAGAGAGGGCTGACAGTCTATTCTGATAACTTAGATTTTTAAAGCCAGTATCATTTTATAGAAATACATGCCAGAAGATGCATTATATTCAACAATGGATCTGATGATATAAGAGTAAAGGGGAATTTAGACTTGATTGAAACTAGTGGAGATGAGTTTGAAAATTAGATGCGTCAGACAGAAGGTTTTCTAAACTACTGCAGAGACATGATGGTCAAACAATAAGGAATTAACAAGCACGCATAGAACCCTCACAACAGTGTCTAATTGGACTGGGTGTGTCTCCTACATGGTATGTAGAATGTTTGTATAGCAAAATAAACTATGCTACATTTTTTCACATTTAATTTGAGACCATTGTCCTTTCACTAGTTGTTAAAATGTTCTAACCCTTGTTGGAGCAATTGTGAATCAGTGGAATATCAAATAGCAGCACCTAATTTAGAATTGTCTGCACACTTTGATAACCATAGGCCAGGAATGTTGATCTGCAGGACTGAGGAATACTTGCTATATAGCAGAGGGCCCAACACTGAGACCTGTGGTAGACCACTGGTAACATGTTGCTGTCAGAAATGCACCTGCAAATCTAACCATATGAGTTCCATCAAACAACCAGTTAGCTGCAGAATTTAAGGATTTATATACAGATTTTTTCAAGTCTGTCAATAATGTATGGATTGGGAATAGTGTCAAAGGCCTTAGCCAGGTCCAGGTATTTTGTATGTACTACATAACTGTTATCGGCTGTCTTTCAAAAAAAATGAATAAAGTTCAAGAGGTTTCCTTTGATAAAACTGAATTGATGACAGTCCATGGTTAAGATATTTTCAGTGTCCATCTAAATGTGATCTGAGATAATGTTTTCCACATGAAGCTGGTGAGTCAAATGGGTCTATAGTTACCAGGGTCTGTGGTTGAGCCACTGTTTTGTAATGGCATTAAAATGGCTGTTTTCCAGGCTTCAGAAATGTAACCATTGGAGCAGCTTATATTAAAGAGGTTTATTAGGGGTTCAGAGATAAGGGAGGCCACAGTGGTGCAGCGGTTAGCATTGTTGCCTCACAGCAAGAGGTTCTCCAGTTTGATCCTCGGCTGGAGTGCCTTCTGTGCGGAGTCTGCCTGTCCTCCCTGTGGTTGAGTGGGTTTCCTCCGGGTGCTCCGGTTTCCTCCCACATCCCAAAGACACGCTGTAGGTGGATTGGACACTCTATGTTGGCCCTAGGCGTGAGTGTGTGCATGTGTGTGCCTTCTATGGAAGGTTGGGTGCCGGGCTGGCAACTTGATACCGTAAAAAAACCCACTGCCAATCATGAGCAGGCAGGTGATCTGCTGTGGCGACCCCTAACTGGGAAAAGCCGAAAGAAGAAGAAGAAGATTAGGGGTTCAGAGACACCTTATTTATCACTGATAATCAGGCAACCTCATATCTTATCAAGGTGTTCTTAGCTTTTGAGAGGTCTGAAAGAACTTGTTCTATAGTAATTAAAAGGATAGTTGGGATAGTGAAATCTGGGAACAGCTATAACTGTGGGTGGAGTAAAATTTGAATTAAATTTGTCAGCTAGGATGTTAGGTATTTCCTTTGTGCTGGAGTGTGAAGTATTATTGTGGACTAACTATGAACATTATTAGGTGTTAGTTCTTAACTTCCTGACATAGTTAAAGAAAGATTTTGGTTATTTTTGGTTTTATTGGCTATTCTTAGTTCATACTTACCTTTGAGCTTCCTAATAGTTCCCTTAAAACCTTTACGAGTTTTCAAAACTGCACTCTTAAGGTGGGTAGAATGATAGCTCTTATGATTACTAATCAATTTCTTTCTCTTGTTATATATTTTATTTATGTGGGTATTCCACTAAAGAGACTTGATTTTACATTTCTAATTATATTTCATGCACGTAGGGACTGCTTTATCAATACAAGTGTTAAAGTGGGAGTAGAACACATGGGCAGCAGCTATAACAATGAGATCCATCAGAGTCATGTGGAAGTATGAGGATCATTCCCATGGGAAGAACATACATGCTGGAGAAAGGCATAGTTGTTCTATAAGTGCACTTATTCAACAGAGCCAGGAGTAGGAACAAAATGCAAAAGAAAGAGAGCCTTATTAAAGTACATCAGGAAGTGAGCTGAAAATAGTCTGCACAAACAAAGCACCCTCAGTAGTCTTCTAACCACAGCATAGCACCCCCTTGCAGCTCACAAATCAAAGGACTAGACATTATGGATATGCAATTTTATAACTTCTCTGTATCCAGCTTGGTGGATATCGGCATCATGAGACAATGTAGCAATTGTCTCGTATGAACTGACAACCACTTAATCCTTAAAGAATGAGACTTTATTTGCAAGAGGTGTAATTACACAATGACACTAGAAAGTAAAATCTCACATACATGCCTACATTGGGCTGTTGAAACCACACACAACACCCACATCACATAGTACCCAACACACACATAGACTAACATATGCTGAGGCACTTAAAAGCAATCTTCCTAAACAGCAAACATCACCTAGACCACCTGCTGTCAAAGCTTTGCCTCAGCAAGGCCAAGGGCACTCAGAAAAAAAACAACAGCTAACACCACACATACTGTCACTCTCAGTGGAACCCCAAACACTAACCCCCCTAAGGCAAGCAAACTCTCTTCCTAGGACTTTCCTCATAGGAGACTCCATTGTAAGAAATACTGATGCCCCTCTCACTAGGCTGAACAAGCAGAGAATAACTGCTGCTTATATGAAGGCAGGATCCACCACATCATGCGCTCACTCTAGTGCTAGTATTCCATCATAGTCCATGTATGCGTAAAAGACTTGAGATGTATCTCCCTGGACTATATGAAGTCAGATATTATGGAGCTTTCAGACTATGTGTCTCAGGCCTGGCACTGAGAAGCATATTACCATCACTGAGAATGATGCCACAATATGAGCAAAAATGATAGATTTCAACAACTGGCTGTCTTTCTGGTGTCATTCAAAGGGGATCTGATATGTGTCAGCTTGGGAGGACATGGTCAACAAACCACATTGCATTGCCAAGGATGGTCTGCACCTTTCCCCCCCTAGGCTTTTAATTACTAAGTCTTTGTCTGCCGCCATCTTGTCTTTTTTGGACAATGTCAAATTGATAAACCTACTGACATAGCAAAATCAACTCACTGGTACCTCAAGGTGTTACTGCTCAATGCCAGGAGCCTAAATAAAAAAAAAAAAACTACACCCCTTCCAAGCCCTCCTCACACTCCTCACACTCAGTAATATAGATATCTGTGCAGCTACAGAGACTTGGTTTTAAGCAATGGAGAGCACCCTGGTAGTGCAAGTTTTCAGTGCCTTCCACATTTTAGAACAGTAGCTGCACAGACAAGGGCTAAAGTTGGAGGTGTCTATATATATAGCAATAACATAATAGACGTTAACTCACACGGAGTTAATGCCCTCGCTGCTAAAGTCAAAATCAGGTTCCAATAATAAAGAAATGCAGCAAGCAGCGTGAGCAAAACAATGAAGGGGCACGTATATAACATAAAACTGCTATCTCAGCAGTAAACAATAGTTCAATTCAAATATAGGAACAGTCCAATAAATGAAACAAAATATATTTCCAACTAGAATGAATAAACAGGATCCACGTATGCATAAACTATAAACAGAAGTTTATTTGGTGCACCTCAGGTAAGCGCTTTCGACATAAGCTTCATCAGACCTGAGTTCAAGAACATTCAAACTGTTTAAATATTAAGTAGGGCGGGAAAACACTGTAATTAAAATTCAATTAAGTATCTAAATTTAAAAACATATATATGCATATATATAATATATAATATATACAATGTATTTCATGTAATATAGTTAAAAATCTTTAATACATAATTAATTTAAAAACATTTTAGAAACCTTATAATACATCAATAGTTAGACTAAAACAAAAACCTATAAAAATAACTACATACACTTGATTTTTAAGATTATATACATGTATATATCTAAAATCTGCTAACTGTGTTTATATAAAATCTAACTCACTATTCATATGAGAATAAACACATATATATACATATCCCTAAATATTATATAGACACTGAATACATCTATATGTATAAAGTGTATAGATGTGTGTACATATTATATTTTTATTGATCCTGTTTATTCATTCTAGTTGGAAATATATTTTGTTTCATTTATTGGACTGTTCCTATATTTGAATTGAACTATCGTTTACTGCTGAGATAGCAGTTTTATGCTATATACGTGCCCCTTCATTGTTTTGCTCACGCTGCTTGCTGCATTTCTTTATATATACAGCAATAACATGCATACCTCTAGGGTAATTAGACAGGATATTGTGCTGGAGTTCCTCCACTTGGTGATCACTATAGAAAACACCCTGTACCATATCCTAGCCAGCTACAGGTCACCCTCCATGTCTCCAGAAGCTCACAATGCATATGTGTTACCCTCCAACCTAACACCATACTCATGGGAGATTTTGATTGCCCCTCTATTGACTGGGAATCCTACACAGTCTCAAATCTAGAATCACAGAGATTCCTAAACTTCATAAATGCAAACAACCTTGACCAATTAGTGAATGCACCCATTACAGGCTCCAATATACTGGACCTCATGCTCACAAATACTGGAGAATGTTGCATCCCCCATGTCTTATCCTCCCTGTTAAGGTCCAACCATAAAGCTGTCTCCTTCAAAATAAAAATCAACTCTGTAATCCCATTAAAACCAGTAACAGGAATTATTTCAAGGCAAATTACCTGTTAAGTGATTGTGTGTCAAAATTCAGTTCCCCACCAAACCCCGAGAACACACCAGCTTATGCTGAATTGCTTTCATAAACTCTGTACAGCCTTGTTAATTATTGCATAGATGCTGCTGTATCTACCAGAAGTAAGCTCAGAACAAGCACCAGAAACAAACCTCCCTGGTGGTATCTCAAATTAAACAGGATATACAACACAAGGGAAAAAATTATGGCAAAAATCAGGAAAGGTAATTCCCATCTTGACAAAAACACTCTTCTCAAAGTAAATAGACATCTAACAGGGTCAATTGGGTCAAGCAAAGCCAGATTTGAGGTTAAATTATCCTCCCAGGTGAAAGATAACCTGAAGGCCTTTTACAGCTATGTCACAAACCTCAAGAGCAGTACACAGCAATGTGCTGAACTGGTGGTTAATGGTGCCACAGTCACTGAACCTGGCTACATAGAGACCTTGTTAGTGGAGAAATTCAGTTCCAACTTTACCCCCGCTCATCCCAAATATCCCCACAAAACTACCCTCAAACATACCTCCTTCAACTATAACTAGGGAGCATGTACTGGCTGCATTCCCTAAAACCAAGAACATGGTCTTAATGCGCCCTCATAACATCCCAGGATGCTCCTGAAAAGTCTAAAATATGACTTACCAGGACCCCTGGAGTCATTATTTAACTATAGTCTTAAAACAGGCCTTGTACTATGTGAATGGTGGACTGCAATGGTCAGCCCCGTAACAAGGGAAGACCTTCAATCTTGGAAACTACAGACACATTAGTCTAACAAGTCTTATTTGCAAAACCATGGAAAGAATTATCATGGAAATTATCAACAAGAATATAGCAGACCTCCAGACACTGGATCCATCCTAGTTTGGCTTTGTCAAAAGAAAGTCATGCTTACTGAATCTGGTGGACTTCTTTGAAAACATCACAAAGGCAATGGATGAAAGGAAAACTGTGCATACTATCTACCTAGGTATGGCTAAGGCATTTGATACATTACCTCACTTGGACATTGTCAACAAACTTACAGAACTAGCTATAAACCCCTTTATAATATGCTGGATAGCTAACTGTCTCACTGATAGAACCCAGGAAGTTAGAATCAGTGAGGCCACCTCCAGAAAGAGGCTGGTCACAAGTGGAGTCCCCCAGGGATCTGTGCTAGGTCCACTCCTCTTTGACATCTACTTCGCAGATGTCAAAGCCGATGTCAAAGGCTCCTGGCTTACCAAGTTTGCAAATGATTGCAAACTGGAAGCAGTCACTGAATCCCCCCAAGATGAGAATGCCCTTCAGGAAGGTATAACACAGAAAAACATTTGATGCCAAAGCCATGCATTAAAACTCAATACCAAGAAATGTATTATAGCACCTTTTTGGAAGTCTGCCACCTCAGGTAACTATGTCATCAATTAAATGCCCTTAAAAGTTGATTTACTAGTCATGGATCTGAGATCTCGTGTAGACAGTTACCTAGTATTCGACCAACATGTGTCCAAGGTAGTAAGATAAGCGTTCTATATTGCTTAACTTATAAGCAAGGACATGGCATCTAGGTCCATAGAGGTTGTCACACCACTGTACTTGGCCCTCATCAGGCCCATCATAGAGTATAATACCCCTTCAGTATGCACCTGACCAGACACATGCAGCAACTGGAACATCCACAAAGGTTCCTTACAAAAACAATGCAGGGATTAAACACAATGTCCTACGCTGCTTGCCTCAAAGCCCTGTCTCCTTACTCGGTATCATACAGACTTCTGTGAGGTGATCTTTGCCTGACATACAGGGCATCCCTGGATCCTGTTTTGACGAATCTTGTGCACATCTGCAAAACAAAGTGCATCAGAACTATTAGTTTAAAAGTCCTAAATTTTACTTGCAACATAAATAGGACATGTTGAAGAGACAGATGTGTTTCTCAAAGAATTCCCATGCTCTGGAACAGGCTCTCCATCTATGTGAAGCAGAGTTCTTCTCCATCCCTATTTAAGCGCAACTTGGACCCATGGATGGGTAATTGGGAATTCACCCCTGTTCTGGCTCCTATGTCTCTGAAGGAAAGAGACAGTCAGTAAATCACCCCCTATAAATCAGATATAAATCTAAGTGGCGCAGTGGTGCAGCAGTCCCATTTGATTCTCAGCTGGGGTGCCTCCTGTGCAGAGTCTGCATGCATGTCCTCCTTGTGTTTGTGTGGGTTTCCTCCGGGTGATCTGGTTTCCTCCCACATTCCAAAGATGTATCTGAGGACGTGTCTGGAGCATTTCTCCCCAGGCCTCTCTTGAAAATAGGCTCTGCCCTAGTCAGACTTTCCTCATTAACAAATGTTAAATAAATAAAAATAAATCAAATCTGTGGGTCACATTTGGGTTGCACTGCTAAGCTTTTAAGGGCCCTAGTGGTTGTTAGCTTAATATACTCCTAGGAACCTATAGATAGACAGCTGTGAACAGATAGATATACACACACATGCATTTTGCTTGTGAAATGTTCAGTAATCCAGGAGACATTAAAATGACTACAGATGCACAACATGTAGCAAGCTGTGTGCTCTTGGGATTTTATCTGTGCTGTGGATGCATTTTCTAGTTTATTACCATTAATTTAACACAGTATTCTACAGCTATATGCCTTACATGTCTGCTTTTTGCTGTAGAAGCTGCATTAAGCTCTGCATATCAGTTGCTCCATGGCCCTTGCAGCAGCTTATTTATATATATGCAGAACAATGAACTAGAAACATACTTCCTTAGATGCTGATAAGCATTCACATAGAATGCAATTCAAGAAACCTTTGGCTTCATTACTAATGTATACATTCCAACATTCATTTTCATTTCATTTGTGATGGGGAACATGCCTTTCACCCTCTAAGCACAAGAAATTTGGACAGAGCCATATATAACGAGGAGACAAAGGCCCAAAAAAATAGGGACATTTTTTTTATTGATTGCTCTTACAAACTTATAAAGTTCATAAAATAACAGATTTTGCATTAGCATTCATTTTCTAAAGAGTATGACATCTGAAACTCAAATGCGTGACACTTTTTTGACTTCAGTCCTCAATGATTTGTCAATGATTTGGCAGAAAAGTAAAATACTGTGAGGAGCAGTCCATAAATATGAGGCAAAAGTCTGGACACACTGTAAAAATCTGGACTGTTGAGAGATGATGGGAAATCTGTGATTGAAATGAGATCCCTTTGTACCAATGGAGAAGTCCATAGATATGATATACAGACTACCATACTAGTATGCTAATGTGTGAATCTGTATGGAGTTTATTTTCATGTATCACTGGTTACTGCAGAAGGAGGGTTTTTTTTTTTACTGTTGTGGACTGCACATTGCATATGATGCTGATCAGCTACTTGCTACATGGCTCAGACTCCATGTATTGTTTTTTATATTGTGAATCATACCCAGCACATTACTCTTGTCAGGTGCCTTTGTTTGAACAGCTGCACCATACCATAGCTCATGATGTTACTCAGCTGCACTAGCCAAAGTAGTCCACATATTATTGTGCACTTAAAAACTGTGCATGGTTGCAGTGTGGATGTATTTCAGCAGTCAGCCCTATGCATTTCAGACTAGTTTTATGAATTTTACTCGATATTTTTCCTACAAAATCTGTTTATTAAACGAAAACAGTCCTTGGACCAAATAAGGAATCAGATACAAAAACCAGAGAATACAAGAAAAAGAAAAATAATCTGTTAATGTTAAGTCATCTCTGTGACGTTGATACATATGCCATTTTACCTATGCATATACTTAGTAGTGTCATAGAAAAAGTACAGTTTTTGATCTTTGATTTAGCAATAACAGGCATGATATCTGAGCAACTGTTTGAGTATTTCAAGGTAGAACATCCAACAGTCCCTTTGATATATGGTCTACCCAAAATACATAAGAATCCTTTAACTCCACCTATGCGCCCTATAGTTTTAGGCCGAGGTTGGGTAACTGAGCCACTTTCTATCTTTGTAGAAAAGACTTTGCATGCTGCCTTGGCTAATTGTAGCACTGTTTTAAAGGATACCAAGAGTTTTTTAAATGAACTATCTAAACAAAATGAAATTATCTTAGGACAGTGTTTATTTTTAACTCTGGATATTGAATCATTGTTCACTGTTATATCCAGTGAATGGGGAATTGAAGATGTCAGAGAATTACTGTGTGAAAGAAACACCCCTGACACTAGGGTGACACTTATTTGCACACTTTTGAAAATCATCCTAGAAAACAATGTGTTTATTTTTAATGATGTTTATTATGCAGAAAAAGTTGGCGTAGCTATGGGCACAGCTTGTGCTAATAGCTATGCCAACCTATCCCTAGCTAACTGGGAAGCTAAACATGTACTTTTGAATAATGAATACCAGGTTAACATCAAATGGTATAAACATTTTGTGGATGATATTTTTTTGTTGTGGCATGGCTCAGAGCAGCAGCTACAAGAGTTTCTTTTATACTTAAATCAGTTAAATACTTTCTTGAGTTTTACCTATGAATATTCTGATAAAGAAGTAGAGTTTTTGGATGTTAAAGTTACTGAAAATAATTTATCCACTGTGTCTACTACTTTGTATAAGAAAACTGTTAGAAAGAATAATGTTCTACACTATGGCAGTATGCATCCAAATCATACGAAATTTAATGTGTTTAAAGGAAAGATGTTTCAAACTATAAGACGTTTTAATGATGATGATAGTCTCATTGTTGCATTACAAACACTTAAACAAGAATTTTTCGAAAGAGGCTATAGCAGTAAACTTATTGATTCTCAAATAGCAGAATGATGGCGGCATAGGTCAGGTAAGTGCCAGCCATACTTTTCTCCCCTTCCCACTAGTATTAACAACAGGGATAATACTGACAATGCTTTCTCAAATGATGCTTCCACTGATACCTCTAGGACTAAACTAAGGATGCCATTGACTTTTGCCAGCAATGTGCATGTAGCATGTGATATTATTAAAAAGAACTGGGATATTCTGTCTACTGCACATGAGTTGAATGGGGTCATTGCACACAGCCAGATTTTGCTTTTAGAAATAATAGATCACTTAAGAGTCAGCTCTGCTATCGATCCTTTAATACTAAATCAACCATAATATCTGATAGACTTGGTACATATATGTGTAGGAATTGTATGGCCTGTACACATATACACATTGGTAATCATTTCACACATCCCACTTTGGGTTTTAAGATAGGTACTGCTTTTTATGCAGACTGTCGAACAAAAAATGTCTGTTTTTGCTATTGTACTACCTGCTTCTCATTTTACATAGGGAAAACAAACAGGGTGTTTAAGGATAGAATACTTGAACACCTTAGGGATATTAGGAATGTTAAAGAAACCAGCGCACTTCACTACATGTAGCTAAAGAGGGTGAAAAACATATATTTAGCTTTATGGTACTAGAGATTCTGCATAGTACCAAGAGAGGAGGTGACATAAATAATAGAACAGAATCTAGTGAACAGAAATGGATTTTGCACTTTTAAGATGATAAACCTCCTGGTTTAAACAACAGATTTTCCCTGAAACCCTTCCTTAAAGCATGGCCATTAACGCATTGATTTCTCTTTTAATATTTTATCATATATATTTCAATAGTCCATCTTTTATTATTTTGTACTATTGTATTTGTTACCATTTTTAAATACATATTGTTCATTTAGTCTGTCTTTATTCAATTTTTTTAAAGATCTATATAGGTTCATAGGTTCATACTAGGCTATCTGCCCGAGGGCATTTATAAGCCTAGCCCGAGTGTGTGTGGCTTTTGCCACCCCTTGGAATGAGAATACTAAGCCCATTTAGGGTTTATTTTACTGTGCCTCTGTCTAGTAGTGACACAGAAGTGACCCCCAGGGTAAACCTACGATCTCTCATCCACTCGTCAAGATTTCTCTTGAAGAGAGTCAGTGAGGGGCTCTGCCTAACATGGACTGGGATTCTGTTCCAGAGTGTAGGGAGCCTCTGGGTTATGAATCTGTCCCTCCAGCACATCCTATTTATTTCTGTGTTGAGGTTCAAATCTCTCACTCTCGTGGCTCTGGTGGATTTGGATTTTCTGAGGTGGAGCATGTCCATTAATTCTGGATTGGACATGGCCTTGTACGTTAGACATAGATCGCCTCTGAGTAGGCAGTATGTGACTGAATAGAGCTGGAGTTTCTTCAGCTGGGCAGCATATGACATATGTTTGAGACCCTTGATCCTCTTGGTAAGGTACTTTTGGGGTCTTTTAACTGCTGCAGGTGTCGGGTAAGGTACATCCCAAATGGGGCATTGTACTCAATTATGGGCCTGATAAGGGAAGAGTACAGGGGCACAATGATCTCTCTTGATCTAGATGTGAATCCTTTCATGATAAGGTGGGTAATATAGAAGGTCTTCCTAACCACCTTGGCAACGTGAGTGTCAAATGAGAGGTTACTGTCAATTTGGGTCCCTAGGTCCCTGATTACTTCTTCCGTACTTAATGGATTACCACCTATGTGGTAATTTGTGGGTACTTTGTTTTTCCCAAAGGGCATGACTATACATTTTTTTGGCGTTCAGTTTAAGGCCATGGCTCTGGCACCAGTTATCCATTTTTATGAGGCCTTTCTGAAGGATACTTGTGTCCGCTGGAGTATCAATTATGGCGCCCAGTTTGCAGTCATCTGCAAACTTTGTTAGCCACAATCCTGCTATGTTTGCTTGCACCTCGGAAAAATAAATGCCAAACAAGAAGGGTCCCAGGACCGAGCCCTGTGGGACACCGCTTGTGACTGGCTTAGAGTCTGACATGGCTCCAGCAATTCTGACCTTGTGGGCTCTGTTCTTGAGCCAGTTTGCAACCCATCTTATGACATATGGGTTTACGTTTAAGCTGGTGAGCTTGTCTATGATGCCCGAGTGGGGTATTGTGTTGAAGGCTTTTGCAAGATCAAAGTAGGCTGTGTGAACTGCCTTACCCTCATCAATGGCCTTAGTGACTGTTTCAAAAAAGTTGATGAGGTTCAAAAGGCAGGATCTGCCCTTGACAAAGCCGAATTGGGTAGGATCCAGTGTCTGTAGGTCCCCAATGTCTTTGTTTATGAGTTCCATAATGATCCTCTCCATAGCTTTGCAGACCAGACTCGTCAAGCTTATGGGGCGGTAATTTCCAGGGTCCGTAGAAGCACCTCCTTTGTGGAGTGGGACCACTGTTGCTGTACACCATTCTTTGGGTATGTATCCTGTAGTAAGGCTAAGATTAAACAGCAGCCTTATGTGCGGGTTTAGTTCCTCTTGGAGTTCATGTAGCACGCAGCCCAGGATAACGTCTGGTCCCATTGATGCTGTGTTTTTAGCTTTGGAGAGGACGGCTCTCACCTGGGCATCTGAGATGTCAGGGAGGCTACACTCTGCTGGGATAGATATTTCTCCTTTTGGGGGGGAGGGGGGAGAGAAATTTGCACTGAACCTGTCTGCCAGTATGTTGGCAATGTCTGTGGGTCCAGTGCATTTATTTTCATTTTGGACTAACTCTGAGCATATCTGGGAGTTTCCACCCAGGTTTCTAACATAACTAAAGAAGGCCTTGTGATTGTCTTTAGTGTCTTTTGCGATTTTTCTCTCGAAGTTGGCCTTGGATGATTTTATGAGTGATCGTAGTTTTTTGCTAGTACTGATCAGAGATGCCTTCCCTTTTGGGGATTTTGCTCTGTCATGTAGTAGCTTCCTCCTCCTGTTGTAAAGCTTGTTTATGGCTGGGGTCCACCAGACAGGACGTCTGCCTTTGGGGGAATGGGTCTTGGTTTTATTTGGGATTGCATGATCCATGCATTCTTGAAGGTGTCTGTAGAAAGTGTTTATAAAGGATTCAGCGGTGTGGGCTGTGGTTTTCACTGGCCCAGGGGCCTTGAAGGATACCACTTCAGTTATATTCTACAGATGTATTTTATCACATGACTTTTAGCTATGATGCACATTTTATGTCATTTTTGATTGGATGTTTTAGTTTTTAAAAATGTAACTGTTATTCTATCTTTGTTGGTCTAATGAAGCGGATGTTATTCCGAGAAAGTACTTACCTTACTACAATAAAGGACATATTGATTTTCACTGCTGTGTGGAACCAGATTATTTTTCTTTTTCTTGTAAAATCTGTTTATTGCTATTTTACTTCTTGCCGTCAGCAACCGTGCAACCCGTTTTTCTGTCAATACAGCTTGGTGCACATACATGTGCCACATTTTCTAGCATTATTGTTTTTTTATGCATTTTCTAAATTTTTTTAAATAGGTTGTTCTATTTATGCCAGACTGCTATAATTCATCCCTGGAACAGCATTTTAATCATGGCTGCTGTGTTGTACTTTCTCAGAATGGGAAACGGAAGCCAACAGAAAACAAGCCTTAAGCTTGGTAAATAAATTCAGGTGGCAAGTGTTTTGCCACCATTGATAGCTATATGACAGATCTCAGTTATGCAGCACTGATTATGACAATCAACATTAAACTCTTTGTAAGTATGTAGTTACAACCTGGTAATGTCTAGAGCACTTACAAAAATTTTGTTTTTAATTGTATTAAGTATTTGTTAATCAGATAGAGTCACACGGAGTGCCTTCCTGTTTTCATGACTGAAACAGGTACCTTGGGATTAGGTTCCAGAAGACTTACTCTCACTGTAAATAATTTACTCCAGTGTAGGCCTGCCCCGATTACAAAAGACTTGCTCTCAGTGTAAGTGACTTACTCTGGGTATAAGGCCTTTCTATAAAGCAGGCTCGCACAGGAGTAACTCATTTACACTGGGAGCAAGTCTTTGAAATCAGCCCCTTGGTCTTTTTAAGTGACTTTGTTACATTTACAAAGTATAAAAGTGGAAGATGAGGGAGTCAAACTCAGGCGCCTAGGATGTGTCACTGACTGAGTGCATTTACATGCTCAGAAAAGTAGTTGTAAGGGCTAGAAAAGAAGCTGCTATGAATGCCAAGTTTGTTAATTATATACGCTAACATTTTGGCAGGCAAGAGTTCATTTTCAAGTTAAATACACAAGAAAAGTTCTCTGCTGAGACTTGAGTAGATAATGCAATGTGCACTCTGATCACCCAATGCTTACATTTCATATGTATGGTAAGCGGAACCATTTATTTAAGCTTAAAAGTTTGCACCAGTTATTTTAATGGCACCTCAGCACTTAATTTCAAAATTCCATTTATAAACCCAAGAAAAGGCCTTCCACAAATGTGTACATGCATCTGGGCAGTTCCTTTGGGGAGAAGGGTTGTTTACATAATGGATTCCTAGGGTGCTGTACACTATGACCAATATACTCACTGCTTTACTGTCTGCAGTGTTTGAAAGGAAAACTACTTTACCCTGCTTTTCCAGAAAGATTACATGGAAAAACAGTCAATCAAGACTCAAGGCTGTCTAGAAATATTCTGTAAGTGAGACATTTATTTCAGACATTTTTAAAAGGAGAATCAGAACATATAATTGACACTAATGCTGGCACTTTCTATAACTCCCTCCAGAAAATCAGATTCAAGACATTTTAATTTAAGTAATAATGAATAAAAGATGCATGATAAACTGATGAACCAAATGCAGATGCAAAAGCATGCTTTGCCAGAATTTGCAATCTGATGTAAACACTGTTATGCACTTCTTTTAGGAAGCACAAAATACCGTGATTCAATGGCTGAAATTTAGATTCCAAGTTCTCATTTTTTTTAACCTATGACCATTTGTTGTAGCAAGACAGCATTCATAGCTCATCTGCATTGCTATTAAATAATCAAGGTACTTACTTATTTTAACTGTTTTTTAAATTGCCTTAACCATTTGCGTAAGTAAATGTAATTAAGGCTCTGAGGATAACAGATTGTATTCACTGTGCACATCTAGGATGTAAATAACTTTTTTTTCCAGACTATATTTTATGTATTGACTGGTACTGTCAGAGGGAAAACTGCATAAAATGTCTGCTACATCTTCAGTTTGATCTGTTTAATGAAGGAAACAGATGTGACTAGCTGGACCCGGTTGCCACACTTAAAGATGTCCATTTGATGTCTAACTTTAAATTGTTTGGGGGTTTGTGAAATGTCATGAATCAGTCCCTTATTAGTGCTGAACTGGCAGCAAAGGGCATGGTTCCTCTGGTGAATTAATTACCAGGCAATCTATAACTGTGTCTGTCTAGCTGTTACAGATAGTGGCAATAAAATAAGACAGACTGTATTTGGACTGCACCCGTAATAACTGAGGAATTGATTCTGAAGGAGCTTTTGGCTGCTTTCCACTGGTTTTTAACTACCGGCTGGACACTGCATTTCTTTTCACATTGCTTAGTGAAAGCATTTTCTGGAAACTTAAGATATGACAGCAAATTAAAGTAGGCAATTCAGTGGGAGACCTCTCTGCACGGTTCTTTAATTTTATTTCTTGATTCATACCCCAAGTCCCTTCCTTCCATTAATTTTTCCTTTGTTTTCCTAATCCATGTATTATTTTAAGCGTATCAGTTTTTCTGACTCCACCCAAATTGTGTGAAAGGCTATTACAAAAATCTGGTATGTTTTCCATGAAGCAATGCCTGTTCTAAAATTACCACCTTATAGATTTCCCATCCTTTGCTTCAGTCCACCTTTATAATGCAAACATCCACTTCTATACAAGTATCCATGTGATGTATTAAAATGTCATACTGTATTTGTTCTTCGCTCTGTCCTTTACATTGTATATATTCAGCATCTTAGAATTTCTTTCCCGTTTTCCAGTTTACAAGCATTTGCATCCTCAAGTTCTCTCTGCATATTTTCAGTGATTATAATCATGACATAAAGGCTATAACTAACAGTAGTGCATTCAGGGCAAACTCCTACTCTGTTTTACTCGGACTGTGATAGCCTGCTGTCTGTATTTCTGTGTCCCCTTTAGAGACACTTTATATCTGTTAAAAGCATATAGGACCTTACAGCTTAAATAAAAAAAAAAAAAACAGTACCTGTCATTGTTGATGAAGGATTGACTATGGTCATTTTATAATTGGATGATATTGATCCCTGGTGATTTTAACATCCACAAAATAAACTGGCTAATGACTCTGGATAACAGATCAAGTGATAAGTTTGCTTTTGATTGTTACTCCAGAATAAACACACTCATTTAAGGCCAGGTCACTGACAATTTTACATGGATGACTTTTGCCCCAAGTCTGTTACTATTATTGGTTATGTGTTATAGCTCCTAACTGTAACCCTCCACTTTTAATAATGTTTCACTCTCAAATTGATAATAGGCTTGGATTTTGGAGACCATATACTCTACCTTGCTATCTGCTGTCTACAGAATTTGTACATTTATTTTTTCTGTGAGTAACTCTGCTATAGTAATGACCCCTTCTTATTATTCTAGATTTCCCACTTAAGAGAACAAGAAAAGTTTGCTTTCCATCTGGGACTTACTCGGGTATTATATTATGTCCTCATAGAACCACTTATGTAAACCTCAGTAGCTAATCAGTTTACTACATATTCTCCTAGAATTCTTTACTTTTCAGGAATGACATCCTGAGACAATGTTTTTTTTTCCTCTAATACCACCTTTCCTTGCATTATGATTTAACTGCAAACTGCAATATATTACATACACGTGCAAGCCATCTGTACAAATAACTTATCAATTTTACAACTCCAGAAAGATTTAATTGTGGTTGGTGTATCATTAGAGAAATTACATTGACAACTGACATAAATATCTGTGTTGGAAAAACAAAAATTTCTTTGCTCAACAATACATTCTAGCTCCAGCATGTACAGACAGAGCATTCACTCCACTACAAAATTAATAACAATAAAGCAAAAGCAAGTACTGCCAAACCTTTTATCTTTGTTCCAGCCTTTCACGGCTTTGTCTTTTAATATAGTCCCAAATGGCATACCCTCATGAAGTTCCTGTGCCTATTGTGTAAGTAAGTTTCTTGGTGACGTTAAAGGATGCACGTATTTCATTCTTTCCTTCTAATGTATGTGTTTACTTTTCCCCATACCATTCACAAAATGATTTGTGTTCATGAAATAAATATACCAGTAAATACTACCTCATGCACACATGCACACACGCACACACACGCACACACGCACACACGCACACACACACACACACACACACACACACACACACACACACACACACACACACACACACACACACACACACACACACAGCTATGGACCAAGTGATCCTTTATTAAAAAGATAAGACTATAACCAGTTTCAGTCGATGCTGAATGCATGAACTTCATTAAACTGCCAAGATGACATCAGATGCTACCTATATTTGACTGGAGGAATATGGAATTTCCTTAAAACTTTAATGATCTCAACTTCAAAATCTATGAAATTAACAGCGTCCTTCCAGTTAGGTGGCGCAAAGGCATTGAATCTAATTTGCTACGTAAGATTATGCCTCTTCAACCTTGCATTACCATCCTCTCCTCTAACATCACACGTGATGGTTTGATGTTTGATTAAGTTTATTCATCCCGTATTGATCAAAAGCACTAACTATTGTTTTGTTTTTAATAAAGGTTCATTTAGAATGGTGGCTTTTTTGTATTGTTTCATTTCATTCATTTAATAGATATGTTTACTCCATGATATCAGCTTCAAAAACCTCAGATATTTCAAATGTTAAACAATCAGCTCTTCTCCTTCCTTCCTGATTGTTAACCATTTTTATATGTTTGTTATCTCATATCTCCCTAAGTTGACACTATGACCTAGATAAAAATAAACATTCTACAGTTAATGCACAAATGCAAAAGAATTGGCAATAAACAGTTCTAATTAAAATAGCTTTGTCTCAGCTTAGGGGAATCCAGCCCCACTAGACATGAAGCATTACATCTGCCATATTCAACTCATTACCTAGCTTGCTTGCAACACTTATGTCAGCGGCAAAACTAAATGTTTAGTCCCATGCTAGACACTCTCCCTATCCTACCATATGGTACATACTGTTCCATTTTTTCTTTTAATAAATGGCTTTCAAAACATGAACTTATTAAATTCTTTGTATACATAGAAGCATCAACAGCTTCACTTTTTGTACAGCTGTAATCATTATTAGTGTTTGTGTGCACATATATATATTATGGAGCTCCTGGTCTCTTATAGGCTGGTACCTGCTCTCATCTTCTCAACTCACCTGGCGGCTGGCTGCTGATTATTCTAAGGGCTTCAAATGAAAACATTAGGACATTGCTCTCTTGCCTTCAGGCCCTAATTCTGTGAAATTCACTACTTTGCAAGCTTAGGTTGAGTCCTTCAGTAGGCTACTTTAAGAGGTCCGTAGAGACCTGTAATTTTGTGTAATTATAATTATCTTTGTTTTCTAGGCAACGATCAAGTCATTGAATTGGAATTGTTTTATGATTGCACACCATTTATTATTTTGTTTTGTAATCTGCACTGATCCTAGATGATAGGCATATAACATTTGACTGACTGACCGACAGTGTTTCATTACTTTGCTGTTTTATAAATACAGTAGTGGTTTGATAATGTAAGACTTCAATGTTTATTTTTGTGGAAGACTTGCTTAAATTCCACCATGTGAAGAGAGTGCCTATTTCTCCCACTCTAATTACTATAATGACATTTTTGCTCTAAATGAATCAGGAACATAATGCATGCTTTGTTCAGGGATGAGATGAATAGTTTGTTTAATGTCTTATAAAAACAAACTGGTAATTTACACAAATTAATTTAGTGGCAAACAAAACAAATTAAATAATGTTAATTTTTTACTGTCAGTTATATACAGTGGGGGAAAAAAATCATTGTTACTCATGGCTTGCAGTTTAGTCTTTATACATTCTGATCATAATTTTGTGGTGCTGGTAACAGATTTGCTGACTCAATTGGTGCAACAGCTTGATTTCAAACCAATCAACAAATAGACTGGACAGGGACTGGAAGAGATGTACTACAGAATAAACTGGTCAAACTGGAGGGAAAGAGGGAGGTGTCTATATTATATAATCGAACTTTTAAAAGTTCGAACGTCATATGGTCGACACGATATGATCGAACTTTTAAAAGTTCGAAAATGTAATAAAAAAATAAACCAAAGAAAAAACCTACCTGAACAGTTTAAGCAGGGGGGCAAGCCCCCCTGAACCCCCCATGTTGGGGGGTTGTGCCCCACACACTCCCTGATCTTTAAATATACCAACTCCGAAATCGCACTACAGTGCAGAAAAGGGAAATCTTCCCATTCTGCACTGTACGGAGATCTCCATTGAAACGTTCAAACTTTTAAAATTTCACTCATATGGTGGAACCATATGACGTTCGAACTTTTAAGAGTTTGACAACATGATATAGATCCAGAGGGAGACCCTCCATGTGAGTTGTAGTGACTTAAACCAATATTTTCTCATTTTAAAACACTAGTATGTAAACTGGAACTCAGTGAGTTTGTGTGTGTGTGTATATATATATGTGTGTGTGTGTGTGTGTGTTTGCATGTGTGTGTGTGTACATATTTGTATTACAATTTGGGAGAAGGACAAAGAAAGCCAACATGTATAAGGAAGAAAGAGAGGAATGGCAATAGAAAAGGGAAAGAAACTTGAAAGGAGTGTATTAGGATGGTGAAGGAAAATGACAGTGAAATGGAAAGAGAGAAGAAAGAGAAAAGCAGAAAAGAAGAGCTACCTAGAAACCTACCTAACTTTTGCTCTTGATCTGTGCTTTGTGTTTGCTCTGTGGCTAATGTATGAGCACAGAACTTGCGTTTATATTACGCTATCGAAAGATGAAAATAGTGAACGCTATTACATTGAACCTAAAATATCTAAACCACAAAATATCGAACATTCAGAACAGCGAATTTTTTCCCATGGAAAAAATTCGCTATTCCGAAACACATACACACAACACAAGCACACCAAAAAAACAGCAATCCACACACATACACTTAAAATCCTACATCTAACCCTACACTAAACTGTACATACACTACTATCTATCCACTTACCTTAACTCAAACCCTAACCCTAAAGTCTGTCATTATTGCACACTCACCTAACCCACGCCCTAAACCTAACTCACTTAACCCGCCCCTAACTATAAAGTCTGTCACTATCGCACACTCACCTGACCCGTGCCCTAACCCTAACTCACTTAACCCACCCTAACCCTAACGTCCACACAATTGCACACTTACCTGAACCCGACCCGTACCTTTCTACCACAGCGCTGAAAATAGCAAAGCCACAGAACCGGCCAACTGAATTCTTTCGCTAGGAAAAAATGCAGTGTTCTGCAGCTTCGCTATTTTTAGCATTCGCTGAATAGGGGTCAATATTAGAACATTCGACATTTTAAAACTTTGATGTTCTGATATAGACCCCAGAACTTATGTGTTACAATTCACTCCAATCTTTTTACTTGCTTTTGTTATTGAAACAGTGACCTAGTATGCAATGTTTATTGTGGTACTTAATGGAACTGGAACCGCCTTTAATGCACCTTCTGCTTTTGTATACCATGTTTCACTGTTGGCATGTTCAAAATACTGGTCATGTTTAGAGCCTAGGCTGCTGAGTTAAGTGATTGTATGGTTTTATGGCTCTTACAGTTCTGATATGCTACATCAGCACTTTCTGGGATGTCCTTTATGGACTTATGCTGTTGTTGACCATGCTACACATGTGTTGAGTGCCTCACCACTTAGATTGCATACAGCTTATTTCCACACACAACATTATTCACAAAGCCAAAAAGTACCCTGCTTTTACTCTTATTTTTCATTCCTGTCACCCTAATAGACTACTTTGAACTAATGAGGATTATCTTCTTTGCGTATATAAATCCTACAAATCTTCTGGCCAAAGTCTGTACTTGTACTTCGTCATTAAAAAAAATAATTTTATCCCTTTGCAATCTAGATTTACCCCTAACACCTCCAGCTTCAAGCAACTACTAAAAGACTATCTAAAAAAGATTTGCCTTTGCTCCTGCACTATACCCAAGCTGAACTAGTGGGTTCCTATTATGTGATTGCAGATGCATTCTGTCGAATGCATCTTGATCGAACGTAAAAGAACGAAAAGGCAAAATAGCGAAGTGGCTTTTAAGCGAATTCTTTCCCTGGGAAAGCATTCGCTTGGCTGCTTCCGATACTTTGCTGTTTTTGGCACCGTAGTGCAATCCCAGAGTTGGTATATTTAAGTAGGAGGGTGTGGGGGGCACAGCCCCCCACTTTATGTAATGTTTTAAAGGTTTTTTTTTAATTTTTTTTGGAACAGCAATTTTTTTCCTTGGAAAAAAAATCGCTGTTCTGAGGTTTCAACATTGTAAGCTTTTGCTTACATGGGGTCAACTAATCATCGTTCACTTTTTAAAGTGTGCAATGATGTAATATAGACCCGAACTAGCCCCTGCCTCCCTCCATGCACAGCATACTTTGACTATATTCGGAGAGAAGGAATTATTAAAATCTATTTCTTAGATAAAGGACAGATATCTTTTTGCCTAGGCTATATTATTTAGTCATGTCTGTTCCAAAATGTACTCACTGTGTTTAATGTCATCTCCATGAACTGCAACTTGTGAATACTATATCTATTGACAATGTTCGTTTTCAACTTGTTATATATGTCCAAATATTTGCACTATGTATGTATGGGTCTACTTGATATGGTCGACATTTCACAAAGTCGAAATTCATATCACCGAGACCATATGATTGACATTTGAAATGCTGACCATACACAGGGCTCCCTTTATCAGCGAGCCATATTACAATTGTGGAATCATCTTGCAAGTTCTTCAATGCTAACCATTTATCTTTTGATAAGTTTCTAAAAAATGGATTGCTATATCCAGAAGGAACAAGACACTTATGTAGCTCATCAGTACATAACTTTTCAAATACTTTTAATACAGGGTTGTTCACTTGTAAAAAGTACTGGGTTTATGCAAATTGACATCATTATTCTATTCATTATTTCCGTACATAAGTTTCAACTTAACTGTTCTTGTAAAACATTTTAAATCAACAATAAAATCTGTTACATCAGTCCTATTAGCAGGAATAAACGATAAACCCCTTTCTAATTGTGAGATTTCATGAACAGTTAATTTTCTGTTGGAAATGTTCCATACTAGGGATTTACCTTTGATGTTCACATTTTTTCAAGGTGTGTGTATTGCTCAGGACCGATTCTAGTTTCCTTTTCATCCTCATTCTGCTCCTAGAATGCTCCTGGTGATTTCCTGCCATCTTGTGTACTGGCAAAGGGAAACTGCAAAAAAACTGTTCCCTTTTCATTTATGAGACATTTACAGAGGTATTTGAATTGTTAACAACCACTGCAAATGTATCCTTCGATATATTTTTAGCAGCCAAGTCCTTGAAATCCAGTTTTGCGGTTGTTGCAGTGTGCTTATTCAAAATTTTCCTTCTAGTGCCAGTCTGTTGTATTCCTTCCAACTGAGATGCTTCAGGAGCCATTGGGAAGGCCCCTTTACCTAATCAGGTATCCCTTTGCTCTGACATAATGCTTTCTGTAGGCGTTGTCCCTTCTTGCACACATTGATTGGGTCTATCATCATTTCTTGGACAGACAAACACATGCCTCTTCACAAAGTCATTGCGATCTCTTTCTAACTTTCTAAATTTATTTTGAACAAGTCTACGGTCAAATATATCAAGACAATCTAATATCTGACCAATTTTCGATCTGCTGGTGCTGATGGGAATTTATCATATAGTTCATTCTGATGCAATAATATATCATTATGCAGTTTATCTTCCTGGGATTTAAAAAAATCTATTATCAATCTCATATAATTGAAGCTGAATTCCAAATTCAGCTTCTGCCATTTGGTGAGCAAGCTGGGGTAAGTATCTTTGTATGTGGGCATTTTAAGCACTCGCAACCCTCTCGGTACTACTTCTAACATGAGTCATGCCTCCAAATAATATCGCTGTAACTATAATCGCTTCAATTTGTATAAAGTATCTTCTAACTGCAAAAATGTAATTTTAAGTTGATATCCATCATATGGAGTATCCGTTTCATCAGGTACTGATGTTGAAAATGTAAGTTGTAAGATTGTGAGCAAGTGCTGGCATGTGAACTTGATGCTGAGTTGCACTTATAATGGGATCTACTGGATGTATGGGAACCTCTTGACATTAATCTGAACATGCTGTGGGACCTAGATTTTTTTTATTTTTTATTTATTTTTATTTAACATTTGTTAACTAGGAAAGTCTGACTAGGACAGAGCCTATTTTCAGCGGAGGCCCAGGGAGAAATGCTCCAGATGCATGTCTTTGAATGTGGGAGGAAACCAGAGTACCCAGAGGAAACTCACATGACTGCAGGGAGGACATGCAGACTCCACACAGAAGGCTCCTCAGCTGAGAATCGAACAGAAGAACCTCTTGCTGTTAGGTGACGATGTTAACTGCTACACCACTGCGCAGCCCAAAATACAAACCTGCCAAGTATTGAACCCAGGACCCTCTGAACTACAGTTCAGTGCATTACACCACTAGACCAACTAAGCTCTAGATCTTGACTGAGAGGTTCTTCCATGTGTTGCAGGAGTCTAACAAGTTCTTTGGGGAAACAACATAACTACCTGCAGCACTGAGATGCACACGGTGTCTGGCCTACTCTTCCATGAGGCATGTAGTCAGTTACACAACAATGTCCATCTGTGTTCCCAATGTACATCTGGTAAGCCTTTAGGAGTATGTGCATGGAGGCAGACATGGATGTTCTATGTGTAATCATACTGTAGTGTGCCAAGGTGTGGACCCTTCTCTCTGCTGCATTAATGTCAACCACTGCTTGATTTCATGCCTTAGCTCTCTCTGCCTGTTTCGGACTCCTTTTCCAAAAGTGCATTTTTTGTATGTCTTAGGATGTGATTTTCTTGAAGACTGAAGTTCTCTCTACTGTGTCTTGTTCCCTGCTTCTGCAGCATTTTTATAACCTGTAATAACATTCCCAGAGACCACTGTCTGCTGTAAGCTTCTTGCCTCATATAGACAGCACTGAAAATGCCACTGTACACATTTCCAAGCATTTCATGAACAATCAGATAAGTGATAAAAATTGTCATGTCTTACCAGTACAAACAGGCTAATGTTGAACAGGTCACAGTAATATACACTGATAGTTGCCTTTTCTATCAATTTGTTGTTATATCTGCTTTTAATAAAAAGCAGAGTTAATTAAGAAAGCTAGAGTTGGTTCTGGTATCCCACCTGTGATCCAGACAGTAACAGGACTAACAAGATACACAGTACAAAGGATTAGTCCAGATGAAACCATTTCAGCTCAAGATCTAGCAGCCTGTAGAACCTCATACTTAGTTAAAAGGTTTTTATTTTTAATAAACAAAAATTACATCAGTCCAGGAGCTATCACTATAGAACTGAGGTGTTTTCTTAAATATAGTTCTGTAGTAGCAGATTATGGTGTGTTGCCAGTGTTTGTTTGTTAAAAATACAAATAAAAACCTCTCAACTAAGAGTGAGATTCTTCAGGTTGCTGAGCTGGTAAATGTTCACAGGTCTTTCAGGAATATTCAGATAAGGGACTAATCTCTAAACTTTGTGATTGGCTCCTTGGCTGTCTGTCTCCCATATTTTACTCCAAATCAGCTTTCCTGGACACTCCCACCATTGTCTGTAACTAGCTTTAAATAACTGACATGTTTCTGTAATGTATTAGAACAAGAACATGCATCTATCTACCTAATTAACCAAATAAACTACTTGAAACTTCAACGAGACATCTTTGTTGCTCCCACAGAAGGACGTCAGAGAGAGAGAGAGTCTCCTAGATCTGCTAGCTAAAGTAATTTTATCTAGGCTAATCCTTTGTACTCTGTTTCTTTTAATAAATGGTTTTATTTCATTCATGTTTTTCATGGACTTTTGTGGGAGCACAGATTCCAGTAAAGTTTAAAATGGCAGATAGGGAGATTGGCATAAACTTGGGCTGATATGGCAAGTTTATATGCAAATGAGCCTCAATTGTGCCAAGATCTATTAATTGCATTGTAGTGCAGATGTGCAACCCCCTGTTATGGGACAACCATCTGTTTAGTTGATCAAATTGGGTTGACTAAACAACAGATGTTAACTTTAGCACTGTCTTATATATATATATATATATATATATATATATATATATATATATATATATATATATATATACAGACACAAACGCACAAATATATGTATATAATTATATATGTGTATATATATATATATATATATATATATATATATATAGAGAGAGAGGAGAGATGAATATATATGTTAATATGTACATGTAGAGATCAGAAATCAGTTTTCATCAGCTGCATCTCCTTGTACTGGCTGATGGGCTGCAGCCACTACAATTTAACGAAACAAAATCAGCATATTTTGAAAGCCAACTCTTATTTTTAATTCAAAATAATAGCTGGCTGTCATCATTCTCTGGTGCTCAAAACAAAGAGGAGCTCCAAGTTAAAAAGGCGTATTCCTTAACAGATGTTCATGGAGAATTAGGTTCATAGGTTCATACTAGGCTATCTGCCCTAGGGCATTTATAAGCCTAGCCAGAATGTGTTTGGCTTTCGCCACCCATTTTAAATTAATTTTGCTATGCCCATTTTCGAGGTTAGTATACTGTGCCTCTGTCTAACAGTGACACAGAAGTGATACCCGGGTTAAACCTACGATCTCCCATCCACTCATCAAGATTCCTCTTGAAGAGAGTCAATGAGGGACTCTGCCTAACCTGGACTGGGATTTTATTCCATAGTGAAGGGAGCCTCTGGGTTATGAATCTGTCCCTCCAGCATGTCCTATTTATTTCAATGCTGAGGTTCAAGTCTCTCGAGCGCGTAGCTCGATGGGATTTGGATTTTCTGAGGTGCAGCATGTCCATTAATTCCAGGTTGGACATGGCTTTATACGTCAAGCACAGATCACCCCTGAACAGGCGGTATGCCACTGAGTAGAGCTGGAGTTTCTTTAACCGGGCAGCATATGGCATCTGTTTGAGCCCTTTGATCCTCTTGGTGAGGTACTTTTGGGGTCTTTCCAGTTGCTGCAGGTGATGAGTAAAGAGGCACGATGACCTCCCCTGAGCTATATGTGAATCCCTTCATGATTAGGTGGGCTATATAAAATGTTTTTCTAACCACTTTGGCCACGTGGTTGTCAAATGAGAGACTGCTATCAACTTGGGTCCCCAGGTCCGTAATTACTTCTTCTGTACTTAATGGATTACCACCTATGTGGTAATTTGTGGGCACTTTGTTTTTGCCAAAGGGGATGACTATACACTTTTTGGCGTTTAGCTTGAGGCCATGGCTCTGGCACCAGTTGTCTGTTTCTATGAGGCCCTTTTGGAGGATGCTTGTGTCGGCTGGAGAGTTGATTATGGCGCCCAGTTTGCAGTCATCTGCGAACTTGGTCAGCCACAGTCCTTCCGTGTTGGCCTGTACCTCCGAGAAATATATACCGAACAAGAGAGGTCCCAGGACTGAGCCTTGTGGGACGCCACTTGAAACTGGTTTGGAGTCTGACATGGCTCCAGCAATTCTAACCATGTGGGTTCTGTCCTTGAGCCAGTTTGCAACCCATCTAGTGACATAGGGGTTTATATTTAAGCTGGTGAGCTTATCTATAATGCCCGAGTGGGGTATTGTATCGAAGGCTTTTGCGAGGTCCAGGTAGACTGTGTGGACCACCTTCCCCCCATCAATGGCCTTGGTGACTGTTTCAAAGAAATCAACCAGGTTTAAGAGGCAGGATCTGCCCTTAACAAAGCCAAACTGGGTAGGATCCAGTGTCTGTAGGTCCCCAATATCTTTATTTATGAGGTCCATGATGATCCTTTCCATAGCTTTGCAGACCAAGCTAGTCAGGCTTATGGGGTGATAGTTTCCAGGATCTGTTGAGGCACCACCTTTGTGGAGAGGGACCACTGTTGCTGTACGCCACTCTTTGGGTACATATCCTGTAGTAAGGCTGAGACTGAACAGTAGTTTTATGTTTGGGTTTAGCTCTTCTTGGAGTTCATGTAGGATGCAGCCCGGGACACCGTCTGGTCCCACTGATGCTGTGTTTTTTGCTTTGGAGAGGGCGGCTCTTACCTGAGCATCTGAGATGTCAGGGGGACGGCACTCTGCTGGGATAGATATTTGCCCTTTTGGTGGTGAGGGGGGGGGGGAGTTTGCGCTGAACCTGTCAGCTAGGATGTTGGCAATGTCTGTGGGTTCGGTGTATTTTTTGTAATTTTGGACTAATTCTGAGCATATCTGGGAATTCCCACCCAGGTTCCTAACATAACTAAAGAAAGCCTTGTGATTATCCTTAGTGTCCTGTGCAATTTTTCTCTCGAAGCTGGCCTTAGACGATTTTATGAGTGCCCATAGTTTTTTGCTAATACTGATCAGAGATGCCTTCCCTTTTTGGGATTTTGCTCTATCATTTAGTAGCTTCCTCCTTCTATTGTACAGTTTGTTTATGGCTGGGGTCCACCAGACAGGACGTCTGCCTTTGGAGGATTGGGTCTTGGTTTTATGTGGGATTGCATGATCCATGCATTCCTGAAGGTGTTCATAGAATGCATTTATAAAGGTTTCTGCGGTCTGGGCCGTATTTTCCACAGGCCCGGGGGCTTTGAAGGATTCCACCTCAGTTTTGAAGAGTGTGAAATTTGCTTTAGAGAAGTTTTTCACTGTGGTTTTCTGGGCAGGAGGTGGGGTCGAGATGTGAATATCCAGTGAGATTAGTTTATGGTCTGATCTTACCAGTGAGGGATACACTTCTGGTCTGGAGCATAGAGTCCCCATGTTGGTGATGATCAGGTTCAGTATGTTTTCCCCTCTTGTGGGAGTGGTAACAAGTTGTTCCATAGCATTTGAGTTTATAAATTCTAGGAACCTTTGGGCTAGGGTGTTGGAGCTAGAGTAATGCTCCCAGTCTATGTTTGGGTAGTTGAAGTCGCCCAGTATAATGGTGTTTGGAGAGACCTTCATATTTTCCAGTGTTCTCAGGAAGGCCAAGTGGGGTTCCTGGGTTTGGGAGGCTGGTCTGTAGCAGGCTATAAACTGGAAGGCAGTTTTACCCACTGTTAGTTGCACATGGATAGTCTGTGATGCTTCGTGCTGTGCCACCAACCTGGAGGTGTGGGTATCTTTGGAATATTGATACTCCCCCTCCTTTTGTGGTTCGGTCCAAGTTTTGGGGCCGAAAAGCATGGTATGAGGTATAACCTGGTAGTGCTGGGGTGCTCTTGGGAGCCTTGAACCAGGTTTCTGTTACTGCACAGATATCGATGTTCTCCATGCTAAGGAGAGTTTCGAGTGTGTGCATCTTGAGGTTTAGACTTCTGGCGTTGAGTAGCATTACTCTTAGTTTCTTATCCCTTGTGATACCTATGGAGGTGGGTTTGTTTTTGAGCCTTGCCTAAAAAAGGCACTATGGGGGTAGCAAGAGCCTTTGCCAATATCCGAAAGCCCAGGGCTGACAGGTGCAAGCCGTCCCTAGCGAAGCATCGTGGCTTGTTGAGCATGTCATCCCAGGCTGACAGGCATTGGATCCCCTTTGAATGACACCAATACTTAAGCCAATTGTTGAAATTGATCATCTTGTCTTCATATTGTGGCATCATTCTTGGTGAGGGTAAGATGCTACTCAAGGTCATGGTCATACCGGTCTGGGCCACATGCTCAGAGAGCTCCTCTATGTCTCTTTTCATGTAGTCCAGGGAGGTACGTCTCAGGTCATTCACACCAGCATGGACAATGACTGAGTCATATTTGTACTTGCCTTGGAGTGACCTGAGTGCTTGTTTTATGTGGCGGATCCTAGCACCAAACAGGCAGCTCACCGTGACCTTCTCCTTGTTCAGCCTGGTGAGTGGGACATCAGTGTGCCTGATGATAGAGTCACCTATTACAAGTGTATCAGGTGTGTTGTTTAGCCTTAAGGGCTGTGACTGTTTGGCACACTGGCTTTGTGAGCTATGTGTTGCACGTGTTTTGTTTTGGGGTAGCGGTTACTTGGGTGTCTGCTTTGGAGGTCTCTGCTGCTTAGGCAGATTTTTATTTAGAGCCTCCGAGTATGTTTTTGTGTGTTTATGTGTTTGGTTTGCTGTTGTAGTAGGTTTATGTGAGACTGGAATTGTAGTGAGTGTGGTTTCCTTCTCCTCCTGACTGGTTACGCCAGTACTGAGTTGAGAGAGCTTAGCCTCCAGTTTGACTATATGGATGCATCTCTCACATGTGTTGGAATTTGTTGGGAGGAGGAGAGGGTTGTCTGTGTACATGAGGCAGTTGTAACATTGCCTCAAGATTCCCAGATTCACCAGCTGGACCGGGGAGGAGATTGACAACTGACCTTTGGACATGCTAGAATGGTATTGGGAATTCCTTTATAATTGAAAAAAAAGGGCCAATGGGGAACAAGGTACTCAAGGGGAGTTTGTGAGGGTGTAGTGCTTTTAATTTTTTAGTGCTGACTTATATAATTGCTTCAGTGAGCAAGTGCCAAGTAACTTAAATGCAATGTGTTACAGGTAACTTAAATGCAGAAATGACAAACAGTAACTTTCTTTTAAGTGAAACAAGGAAATAAGTACAGTAAGCAATGCAGATATCACTAGGGATCCACAGAAGCGCTGAAAAGCCGCGTTTTAGGTGGTATTAGCATTTCAGGGAAATAACAAGCAAACAAACAACAAGCATACAAACAAAGCTAGATTCAGCAGGCCTGGATATAGTCTATGCTACAGCAAACAAGGTGTACCAATTTCAGTAAGAAACAGTTGAAATATGCAGGCACTATAAGACTTTAACCAGAAATTCCCAGCTCAGAAGGGCAGAGTCCAGCCTCTCCTCCCACAAGAGTGCAGACCACTAACCTTCTTAATGTAAAATAACTGGCCTGAAATTATGGCCACCAATCTCTACATCTGTTGAGGACTTCAGAGATATCACTCAATAAGTGCTTCAGTGGACTGCTGCATGAAGCAGTGAGGAGCCTTTTGTATTGGCTAAGGCTGTTTCCTTTGACTGAGATAGCCTGACACTGAAAGAGAAGGAAAGGTTCAGTGTACATAGGCAGGGTTCAGACTATCATTACAACAAAAAGTTATAAAAGCTTGAAAGATGCACCTCAGCTCGTCTAGAAACCTATGACTTTTGGAGGCCTAGCAGATCTCAGATGCAAACTTAATTTGTTGCTTCCTCCAAACTTATTACAGTGGAGTCTTTTCTGTCAGTCTGCATTAAAAAGCATGATGAGGAGCTAAAACAAAGTATGAAAAAGCAAGAAAGAAGTTATCTACCTAGATTGTGTGGGGCCAGAAAGGGGGGGCAGAAGAGAGGCACTGGGAAACTAATGTGCAACACAAGTTCCCATGGAGTCTTTTGTTTACTCTGTGTAAGTTAAGGCTGGCCTTGTTGTTTGCAGTTAGATTTCTGAGGTGGATATATTCAGTGAACCAACTATAATGAGTGAGTACATATTGATGGAGTCTGTAGATGAAAGTGAATGACTGCTGTTTGATCGCAAGTAATGGTCATTGCCCTGCTGTAATAAAGTGTCACCCATTCAGTTGCTTGCAGCAGCCCCCCATCCCCGCCCGTTTTGAAGTAACAAACTACCACTGGTTTTCATGCATTAGTCAGGGCAGTATAAATTCAATGTTTCATGGCTACTGTAAAAAAGTGGTATTACTGCCATGTCAGAATCTCATTTGAAGTACTGGGCTAACAGATGTTCATTTATGGCATTTGTTAAGTATTGCAGTTCAGTCAACATGGTGATAATAATTAGTCTAGATTAATAGCTTTACAAAGTTTAATGCTTAGTCATTGGTGAAATTCGATTTGTACTGTAAAATATATTAGTATAAGTATGTAGCAAAAGCACTTAAATAGCTATTGCAAATGTTTTTGGTTATTTCTAGAACTTTCGTCCACATCAGCAATGGCTTCATACACCAAGGAACCACACCCAGCATCGGGGAAGGGCTGTGCATTAACTAGCTGGACAGCATAATAGTGAGTATGACTGCATTCATGCAGGCTGCCGGATATTGGCAAAGGCTCTTGCCACCCCCATAGTGCCTTTTTTAGGCAAGGCTCAAATTCTAAACCTACCACCCTAGAACACCAAAAAGGAAAAAAACTAAGGGTAATGCTGCTCAATGCCAGTCTCAATCTCAAGATGCACGCACTCGAGGCCCTTCTCAATATGGAGAACATCGATGTCTGTGCTGTGACAGAAACCTGGTTCAAGGCTCCTGAGAGCACCCCAGCACTAACAGGTTTCACCTCATATCATGCGTTCCAGCCCCAAAATCTGGACAACACCAAGAAAGGAGGGGGGTGTCCATATTCATAAAGGACACCCACACCTCAAGGTTGGTGGCAACGCACGATGCATCGGAGACCATCCAGGTGCAATTAACCATAGGCAAGTCTGCTCTGCAATTTGTAGCATGTTACAGGCCACCCTCTCAAACTCAGGAACCTCACATGGCCTTCCTGAAAACATTGGAGGGGATAAATGTATCTCCAAACACCATCATACTAGGTGACTTCAACTACCCTAATATAGACTGGGAACACTACTCAAGCCCGAACACTCTAACCCAAAGATTCCTGGAGTTCATAAACTCAAATGCCATGGAACAACTAGTCACCATCCCCACAAGAGGAGAAAACATACTTGATCTCATCATCACGAACATGGGATCAAAATGTTCAACACCGAAGTATACCCCTCACTGGTGAGATCAGATCATAAACTAATCTCGCTGGAGGTCCTCATCCGCCCCACCTGAAACAAAAAGACCACAGTGAAAAACTTCTCAAAAGCCGATTTCACACTTCTAAAAACTAGTGTGGTCTCCTTTAAGGCCCCTGAGCCAGTGGTAAACATTACTCAAACCGCTGAATCACTTACAAATGCCTTCTACCAGCACCTACAGGACTGCATGGATCAGGCAATCCCAAACAAAACTAAGACTCTCTGTACCAAAGGCAAGCGTCCAGTCTGGTGGACCCCAGCCATAAACAAGCTCTACAACAAAAGGAGGAAGCTACTACAAGATAGAGCAAAATCCTTGAAAGGTAAGACACCTTTGATCATTATAAGTAAAAAAGTAAGAGCTCTCATAAAATCATCCAAGGCAAATTTTGAGAGAAAAATCGCCATGACTCTAAAGAGAATCATAAGGCCTTCTTTAGCTATGTTAGAAACCTAGGAGGAAACTCCCAGATATGCTCAGAATTAGTTCAAAATGATGTGAAAATTACTGAACCTACACACATTGCCAACATACTGGCTGACAGGTTCAGTGCAAACTCCCAAAAGGAGAGATATCTATTCCAGAGGATTGTAGCCCCCCAAACATCTCCAACGCCCAGGTGAGAACTGCCTTCACTAAGGCAAAAAACACAGCATCCATGGGACCGGATGGTGTCCCCGGCTGTGTGCTTCACGAACTCAACGAGGAATTAAACCCACAGTTAGGACAGCTGTTTAATCTTAGCCTCACCTCAGGATCGTGCCAAGGAGTGGCGACGGCGACTGTGGTCCCACTTCATAAGGGCGGTGCCTCCACAGACCCTGGAAATTACCGCCCCATTAGCTTGACAAGCCTTATCTGCAAAGCCATGGAGAGGATCATAATGGAACTCATAAATAAAGACATAGGGAACTTGCAGACTTTGGATCCAACCCAGTTTGGCTTTGTCAAAGGCAGATCCTGCCTCTTAAACTTGGTTGACTTTTCGAGACAGTCACCAAGGCCATTGATAAGGGAAAGGCAGTCCATACAGCCTACCTCGACCTGGCAAAGGCCTTCGACACAATACCCCACTCAGGTATCATCGAAAAACTCATCAGCTTGAATGTAAACCCATACATCACAAGATGGGTTGCAAACTGGCTAAGTGACAGAACCCACAGGGTCAGAGTTGCTAGAGCCATGTCAGACTCAAAGCCTGTCACAAGTGGTGTCCCACAGGGCTCAGTCCTGGGTCCACTCTTGTTCAGCATCTACTTTTCTGAAGTACAAGCAAACACAGGAGGGTTATGGCTGACAAAGTTTGCAAATGACTGCAAACTGGGCGCCATAGTCGAAAACACATCTGACACAGATATCCTCCAGAAGGGCCTCACAGAAACGGATAACTGGTGCCAGAGCCATGGCCTGAAGTTAAACGCCAAAAAATGCATAGTCATACCCTTCGGGAAAAACAAGGTTACCCCTAGCTACCATATAGGTGGCAATCCACTAAGCACAGAAAAAGTCATCAGGGATCTGGGGACCCAGGTTGACAGTAGCCTTTCGTTTGACACTCATGTTGCTAAAGTAGTTAGGAAAACCTTCTATATCGCCCACCTGATTATGAAGGAATTCACATCTAGATCAAGGGAGGTCATCGTCCCCCTGTACTCATCACTCATTAGACCTATGATTGAGTACAATGCCCCGTTCGGAATGTATCTGACCAGACACCTGCTGCAGCTTGAAAGGCCCCAAAAGTTCCTCACCAAAAGGATAAAGGGTCTCAAAAATATGTCTTATGCTGCCCGACTGAAAGAACTCCAGCTCTATTCAGTCTCATACCGCTTGCTCAGAGGTGACCTGTGCCTGACATATAAGGCCATGTCAAACCCAGATTTGATGAATATGCTTCACCTCAAAAAATCTAGATCCCTCAGAACCACGGGAGACTTAAACCTTGACACGGTTATAAATAGAACGTGCTGGAGGGACAGATTCATCACCCAGAGACTCCCTATGCTGTGGAACAAAATCCCGGTACATGTGAGGCAGAGCACCTCTCTGGCCTTGTTCAAGAGGAATCTTGACCAATGGATGGGAGATTGCAGATATACCCCAGGGATTACTTCAGTGTCACTGCTTGACAGAGGCACAGCAAAATGATAGGCATAGTTTTTATTCAAACTAAAGGGGTGGCGAAAGCCACATAACTATGGGCTAGGCTTATAAATGCCCTTGGGCAGATAGCCTAGTATGAACCTATGAACCTATGAACCTATGAACCATTAGGCCTTATTAAATAAAATACCCCCCAAAGTTAGTGTGATATATGCCTTTGCTTCAAGAAGTGGATGGTACTCCATTTTAAGTAAAATTTTACAGCTTTTATTCCACATTCCTGAGCTGATGCATTCAGAGGCACCATGGTGCCCATGCAAGGGGATTCTTCTTCTATTGATATGATTCCGAAAGGTATTAACTATGTAAATGAGTGAACGGGCCTTGTAGCAGTATTTCCTGCAAAACTTTGCAATAATTTTGCAGAAAATACTGCTACAAGGCCCGTTCACTCATTTGCACAGTAATATGCTGCATATCCTCAGAGAGAGACAGTGGATTGCTTCATAAAATGAAAAACAGAAAGGGTAGGGTTGTGGTGCTGATGTCACTTCTGACCTTTATTAATAAACATAACACAAGATGTACGAGTTTTATTTTGATAGATTATCACAGTGAGATCATCAATCCACACACAGTATATAAAACACAGCTATTAATGTAAATCTATTGTGCTGGACTACTAAAGTGGAAGGAACCTACTGTATCTATAATGACTACTTTGGTATTGAAAGCATTACCTCTCAACATAACAGTAGTTGCCACTGTTTAATGCTATACTAGTTTACTGCACATTATGTATGACATCTTATTTCACAAAGTAAAGCACTTATTAATTCATATCACAGAAGAAGAAGAAATAACAAGTATCATCAATAAGAAGTTGTCAGAGTCCAGTCAGTCTATTATTACATGCAAAATATATAACATTGCTTAATAACAATTTCTGATTAAATGAATACATTACGTTCCTGTTGTTAAATACAAAAGCAGCTTCTTTAGAACACATATGAACCCATTTTCTGCCTCCATTTCTCTTTTTCACTGTCTCTGTCTCTTTTTCCCTCTCCCTTTTATGTTACTTTGTTTTACAGGTCTAGAAGTGCCTGGGACAGCTTGGCTAAGGGTGTTTTAGGTGAGGGAATGTGCACCACCTCCCCCTGCTTAGATATGGGGCAGTGGGTCCAACCCTGTGGATACCACCGGCACGAGGCAGCCTGGTAAGCCATAAACACCATGAGCTTCAGGGACTGGTTGTGCGTGCTGTGTAGAAGCACCTACACCCACTACAATCACTTCTCCAATTCATGCAAGACTTGCTGATCCAGTCAGCATCAACCATTGTACCACTAGAGACCTGCTCCCCACACCATTGAGGTCCCTTGTCCAGATCCATCACACTGGGGGGAATAATTGAGGTTCTCGAGATCAGGATGGCAACTGGCATCTCCACCCTCTATTGTGTCTTTCTGTCATCTGTATGTCTTGCCAATCCCCGCATGTCAGACCTCCATAGTGTTCCTGTGTGTGTTTCCTGTCTTGTAATACTGTCTTCCTTCCCTCTTCCATTACTAATTCCTCAACTTTCCTCTTTAAAAAATGTGGAAAATGAGGGGTATTTCCCCACAAAAACACAATGTCCTTCCTCTCACACCTCTTCCTGCACAGTACTCTTATGTTCCTTGTGTGTCCCTTGTCCTCTATTTTGCCTTTTGCCAGCTTCCTATCTTCCCATTTCCAACCTTATAAAACCTCACACAGGGTGTCAGTATAAGGGCACCTGTTACAGTGAACAGCTTGAATAATCTGTGGACAGTGGTACTCAGCTTAGCAGACCTTCTTTGAGAAAACACCACAGGATCATGCCCGCAGCCACCAGACAAAAATACTCCCTATACCATTTGTGACTTTATGTATACAAAAAATTTGTTCACACAAAACTACACTAGTTTCTACTCATTTTATACTTATTCAGATGTACAAAACTACTCTTGGCATTTCATCATTGGTCTGAGAAGTTCTGAAACCAGCACCATGTAGGGAAGAACTCTGCTTCCCATGGCTGGAATCCTGTTCCAGAGAAGGGGTAGTCTCTAAGATACATACCTGTTCCTCCAATGTATCCTATTTGTATTGAAGACGAAATTTAGTTCTCCACAATGGGTAATTCTGATACTGTCTGTTTTGTGGATGTACAACATATCTATCAGAATGGATCAGAGGATGCTTTCTAGACCAGGCATAGATTGCTTCTCAACAATCTGTAGAAGAATGATTTCAGGGATAGGGCTTTGAGGTGGTCTGCATAGGACATGTTGTTATTCCTTGTATTCTTTTTGTGAGAAACCTCTATGGACACTCCAGTTGGTGCATATGCTTGGTCAGGAACATACCGAAGGGGGCATAATACTCAAAGATTTATCTGATGAGGGGTAAGTACAGAGGAACAATGATATCCTTGGACCTGGATACCATATACTTGTTTATAAGTTGTAAAAGTGGATTTTTTTTTACTACCATAAACACGTGATGATCAAAGGCCAGGCTACTGTCTAGATGAGCCCCCATATCTCTGATCACTGATTGTACTCTTGGGGTGTATTTCTGATAGTTTACAGGGGTATCTAAAACAATACTATTATGCATTTCCTGGCATTTTGTGGCACTGGTACCAGTTATTAGTGTATGTTAAACCTCCTTGGATGGATATTTGTATGTTTGGAGGATTATATGACTGTGCCAAGTTTGCAATCACCTGCAAACCTGGTCAGATAGAGGCCCTTGACTTCAGAAGTGGCCCCAGTAATTAGCCTGAGAGATTCTGCTAGTGACTGGTCCTAGCC
Organism: Protopterus annectens; assembly: GCF_019279795.1. Taxonomy (NCBI): domain Eukaryota; kingdom Metazoa; phylum Chordata; order Ceratodontiformes; family Protopteridae; genus Protopterus; species Protopterus annectens. The sequence goes on from NC_056735.1 coordinate 486,013,504, forward strand.
TAACTTCTTGTGTCCTTTATGTGAGCTAGCTGGTAAACCTGATTTTGTGAGTTTGCCTACAATGCCCAAATGTAGTATTGTGTCATATGCTATGGGTGTCTCAGTACTGTGCTCTGATCAAAATCTTACCTAGAAAGGATCCAGCAGCTAATGAAATGGCAAACAAAGAGAGAGGTTTGTTAGCGATGTTCTATGTAACCCTCCACAAAAATGGGAGGCCAGAGTAAATTCAGAAAATCTACATTTTGCTTGAATCTAAGGAAGGCTTCTTAAGAAAAGAGATAATTAACACCTATTTTAATTTAGATGGAAAACCCCACTCAGAGTAGACTATGCAGTATGCAGCCTTATTGGACTAAGAACACTAGGCAATATTTAGATAGCTAAGCAAGACTTATGTGAAATCCACAGTTTATTTACTGAAAAGTGAAAAACTGCATCCATAGTCAACATATGCAAGGTCAGTCCAAGTGATGACTGAATAGTCAGTACCAAAATTATAAGAATCTTCAAAAGATGCATCAGTAGGGAAGGATTCACTGATTAAAGGTACCTTGTAAAGACTGTCTGATTGTCAGTGCCTTGTCTTTAAAAATAGTGCAAACTCCTCACATTTTACTGAGGTTAACGTGGTCTGCATTGTGAGATGTCAGGCTACAGAACTTATTGCTTGAAACTGCCTGGCTAGATAATTCAAAGTAGCAATCTTAATGGTGAGATTACTGCCTTCTTTTGTGTGATCCTTGACTGGTACAAGGCAAGATGCCTGCCAAGTTTAAGCTAGTCTTTGATCAGAGGCATTCTCCATCATGTGTGCTGTAGCCACTCTCACAACATATGCAACTGAAAGAGCTCCTGATTGGTCCATTGCTCCCTGATCACAATAACCAGGACAACAGAAATGATGGCACCTGCAAGTCTTGTATTACAGGCATTCATAAAATGATCTGAATTGCCAGCATTATTCTTGTCAAGGAATCTGGTCAGTACAGGAATCAAAGAATCCACTATTTTATGTTGTAAATCTGTATACTGGATCAGTTCAGTAACCTGGACATACATAGAAGGAAAAGTACAGTTGTGTACACTTACCATAACTGTAGATGTTCGAGTGTATTCATTGTTGCAGTCATTAAAATTAGGTAATCTGCTGGCAGGTTGCCCTCAGTCGGCCTGATTAACAAAGTCTTGGGTCCTGTGTCAGTTGCTGTCCCTTCTTCCATGACGTCAGGTCGTCAGGGGTATAAAACATACAGCCAACACCATTACATCAGTTTTTCTTGCCCCAGATGTCAGGTGCCCCCCAAATGGGGAGCAAAATATATAAGTAATTAAAAACACAAAAATATACCTCCAAACAAAAGCAAATACACCAAAAAGGCTTTTAAGCATAGTAAAAGAAAGTAGAGGTATAGTAAGAGAAAAAACAGGGGGCTGGAGGGAGGGTAACCAGGACTGCAACAGTGAATACACTTGAACATCTACATTTATGGTAAGTGTACACAACTGTACTATGTTCTTCGTGTTTCACTGTTGCAGTCATTGCATTTGGGCAGATTCCCAAAGCTATGGTTGGAAGGATGGATTTATGCAGCATTAGGACCAGCTATAAGACCCTGCAAAACAGCAGTGGCAAGACCAGCTCTGGATTTAGAGAAAATTGGTAAGTGATAATGCTTGGTGAAAGTATGAACTGAACTCGAGGTAGCAGTTTCTAGAATATCCCTGGTAGGAACACCTCTGAGAAAGGCTGTAGAAGTAGATGCAGCCCTGGTGGAATGAGATTTGATCCCCTGGGGGATAGGTTTTCCATGGTGCTTATAGCAGAAATGAATACAATGGCTTATCCATTTAGAAATGGTTTGTTTTGAAATAGCCTTCCCCTCTGCCTCTGCAGCAAATGCTACCAGCAGTTGTTCAGATTTTCTTTGAGATTTAGTCCTGTCCAAGTAGAATGTAAGTTGTCTGTGTACATCCAATGAATGCAGAATCCGCTCCCCTTTTTTCTGTGGATTGGGAAAGAAAGTTGGCAAATGAATGGACTGATTAAGAGCCACACTGGATACCACCTTGGGCATGAAGAATGGATTGGTCCTGAGTGACACCCTGTCCGCATGAAAGATGATGAAAGGCTCCACTGCCATAAGGGCCTGTAATTCAGATATTCTTCTAGCTGAAGTGATTGCTAAAAGGAAGGCTGTTTTCCAGGAAAGACATTTTAAGTCTGCAGTAGCAGCTGGCTCGAAAGGAGGTAGAGCGAGTTTCTCCAATACAAAGCTAAGGTCCCAGGCAGGGGTTGGAGCTCTCCTTGGTGGTCTCAAATTTATGGCCCCTCTGAGATACTGCTTTAGCAGAGGATGAGAGAAGAGGGGGGGGGGTTGTGTTGTAATGAGCTGAAATGGCTGAGGCATGGATTTTAATGGACGAAAAAGACAGGTTCCTTGTGAAGTGTCTCAGTTAAGTATTGCAAAATCTGAGGTAAATTGGGTGCTGCTGTGCTCATCCCTTGAGATTGATTCTAGGCACAGAATCTTTTCCATTTGTCAGCATAAGATTTTCTAGTACTAGGTCTTCTTGCCTCCAAAATGACATCCATCATAGGTTTGCTGAGAGTTGCTAAGGGGGAATTTAAATGATTAGCCAAGCTGCAAGATTCAATGTTTGGAGCTGAGGGTGCAGAATTTGGTTCTCCTGCTGAGACAGTAAGGAAGGTGTCTGAGGCAGCTGCCATGGAAAAATTTGTGACACACTATGCAGGAGTGGGTACCTGTGTTGGCGTGGCCAGTCTGGAGTAACCAAAATCATTTTTGGTTTGTCCTGTTTGACTTTTAATAGAGCTTTGGAGAGCAGAGGCAGAGGGGGAAAGGCATAGAATGAAATTTTTTTCCAGCTGAAGGACAGAGCATCCACTTTCCCAGCTTTTTTGTGAGGAGTTCTTGTGCAAACTTTGTCCAACTGGTAGTTCTGGGGTGGGGCAAAAAGATCTATGTCTGGCCTCCCCCATTTGCATGTCAACATGTTGAAAATCTGTGGTTCCAGTTTCCATTTGTGTGGGTCCATGAGATTTCTGCTTAGTTCGTCTGCTAGAATATTCCACTTTCCTGGCAGGAATTGAGCTTGTAATTGTACTTGGTAGCTCAAGGCCATGTTCCACAGTGCCATGGCTAGTCTGCAGAGGGGGTAGGAATGTGTACCCCCCTGCTTGTTTATGTACCACATAACCGTGGTGTTGTCTGTCTTTACCATTAGTTGTCATGGATGAAGGTAGTCCTTGAAGGCTTTTAGAGCATTCTGTACAGCTAATATTTCTTTTTGATTGATATGAAGGTGCATTTGATTTGGGCTTCATTTGCCCTGAATGCACTTCCCTGCCAGATGAGGCCCCCATGCATAGTCTTATGCATCTGTAGTTAGGGTTTGGGCGGCAGGGGGTGGTGTGAATGGCGGTCCCTTGTTTTGGTGGCTGGCCTCTGCCCACCATAGGAACTCTAGGTGCAGGCAAGGTATGATAGGAATCATTTTTTCCAAGCTGTGACAATGTTGACACCATAGACTTTTTAAGTACCACTGTAGTTTCCTCATATGCAGTCTTGCATATGGAATTTGAAGAATGCAGGAGGCCATGAACCCCAAGGCTTGCAGTATTTGTCTTGCAGAGAGCAGGGTTTTTGTGGCCACCTGTTTGAAGTAAGTCACCAAATGAATTTGCTTTTTTGGCATAAGGAAAGCCATCTGGGCAGTTGTATTCAAGCTTGCACCCAGGAATGTAATTTTTTGAGAGGGTACCAGTTGTGATTTCTTTTCATTTATGGTGTACCCTAGACAAGTTAGAACCCTTTTTACAAACACCAGATGTTTTAGAAGAGTGGCCTGATTTTCTGCCTGAATTAGACAATTGTCCAGGTATGGATATATTTGAATATTTCTTTGCCTGCAAGATGCAATAACTGGAGCCAGGCACTTTGTGAATACCCTGGGCACAGTAGGCAAGCCAAAGGGCAGTGCAGAGAACTGATAATGCAAGTAGCCTGCTTTGAAGCATAGGTATCGTCTGCAAGATTCCCTGATTGGGATATGCAGGTAAGCCTCTTTTAAATCTAGAGTTGCCAACCAGGCATCCTTGCCTAGCATAGGAAGTAACTGGTGAAGAATCAGCATCTTGAATTTTGGAATGTCCAGAAAGGTGTTTAGAGTAGACAGCTCCAGAATTTGATGCCATGATTTGTCTTTTCTGGGTACCAGGAAAAGTCTGGAATAGAAACCTTGTCCCTTTTCCTCTTCTGGTACTAGTTGAATATCCCCCATGTGTAGGAGGGAAAGTACTTGTTTCTGAGCCTCTGCCCACTGATTTGGGAGCAGGTCTGGCCACCCGTTTGGAGTTGGCAATGTGTGGAAATGAAATTTGTATCCCTGGGACACTATATTTAAAACCCATTTGTCCTGGGTTATAAGTTGCCAGTTTTTTGCATGAAGAGCAAGTTTTTCCCCCCAAAGGGGCAGCTGAGAGGTAAGTGCTTGGTAATTTTAAAGGAAAGTCATTGAGACTGTTTACCATAGGGTGGTGTCTTGTTATTTCCAGATTTGGAAGTGGAAGCACCCCATTGCTTAGTTCTGAGAGTCCCTTGGGACTGAAACCTGGTGCTTTTGGAGTGTCTGGGTTTGGCTTGAGTGGCTCTGGAAGGAGCTGGAAAGAACCAGTTCTTAGTAGGCCAGTGCCTACTAAATCTTGGAGGTTGTACTTGTAGGAAATCTTTCACAGTTTGCATAGATTTAGCTTTATCATCCATCTTTTTTTAGAACTTCTTCAGCCTTATTGCCAAACAGATGGTCCTGATGCAAAGGAGCATCCAACAGTTTTGCTTTAACATGATCAGGCAGAGATTGCTCCTTAAGCCAAGCATGCCTTCTAAGCACAGACCCAGTAACAGCAGCCCTGCAAGAGGCCTCTAAAGAATCAAAACCACATTGCAAAGTATGTTTTCCAACTTGTTCAGCTGAATGCAATAAATCCTGTAAATCTTTATTTTCCACACAGTCAGAAATCAACATCATTTTCTGTTTAAGCAGTCCCATGATATGCTGTTGATATTTTAGCATATGGAATTGACAGTTTAAAGCCCTGATTGCCAAGGTTGCAGAAGTATAAACCTTTTTACCCCATCTATCCAGCACCCTGGAGTCTCTATCAGAAGGGGTAGGATTTTTAGCAGTAGAAGCCTTAATGCCCTTGGGCCCCTGAGAAATGGTTTCTGGGTCCACAATAGGACTTTTGAAAATGAATTTGTGGGACTCAGGAACCCTGTAGTATCTGTCTGGTTTACTAGGGGCCAGAGGCAGGGAATCAGGGGCCATACTGAATTCCGAAAACACATCATCAACAATGTCTAGTACAGGAGGTATAGCCAAAGGCCTATGCTGAGGAAGAAGAAGGAAATTCCTAAGCCTCTTTTTGGATTCAGAAAATTGCTGCCTTTCCCAGTGGAAATGCTCCTTTAAGGTATGTAAACTTTCCCCAAAAGAAAAGTCCTCAGGGGGAGAAGCAGAGGGAATGGAATCCTCTGCATCAGAATCCTCATAAGTAGGTATGGACAACTCAAGGTCATTAGAAGAGTCAGAAGAAACAGAGTCCTGTTCAGAAGAGTCATAGTCAAGTTCAGCCCTAGGCCTCTCAGAAGGGGGGGGGGTGACTACCCCTGATTAGAGTAATTAAATCTTCAGCCATTTTGATAATTTGTTTTTTAGGTATAGGGGCCTGACCATGCGGCCTGGGCAATGTTTTTTTAGACATAGATTGAGATTTAGGCCTTAGTATTGAAGGTGGAGTCGGTTTAATATGCAAGTCTGTAGGCCTGAATATACCCTCAGTAGCCGGTGCCTAGACAGCGGCTCCAGACCCATCCAAGGTAGAGACATCCGCGGGTTCCATAGGTGAAGCATCTTGCGGTATACTGGACTCAGAATGGGTCTCAGTAGAGGCCTGCGAATCAGAAGTAGCGGGTATCAGGAGCTGTGAAAGCACCTCACTGAGTACCGGTGAACTGGCGACTGGCTTAGAAGAAGCGTCGTCGGCAGTTTTGGACCTCAACGGTCTGTCTCTGTCTTTTTCTTTGCATTTTTTCAGTATTCCAGTAGTCAGATGGCTAACCGATGTCATTTCTGGATAATTAAACCGAGAACCGAAATATTTAGAAGCAAAAATGTACCAACAATGGATAGTATGCTGATTAAATAAAGCACAAAACTGACAGCAAGGTACGTCGTGGTCAGGGCCTAGGCAAGGAATGCAGTACAAATGAAAATCCTTATGAGGTATTTGCTTCCCACAAGTAATACAATTATTAACTTTTACTGACGTCGGTAAGGAGCAAGAAAAAAGTTTCCCCAATGGGGTACTTAGCTTTTAGTTGAAGACTTCGGTTCTGAAACTTGAAACCGAAAATTTCAGGAGTTGGCCGACCAGCACTTGCAAACTGCTTCTGCTTCAGGCACTGCACAGCAAGAAAGACTGATGTAATGGCGTCAGCTGCATGTTTTATACCCCTGATGACCTGACATCATGGAAGAAGGGATAGTAATCGACGCAGGACCCAGGCTGTAATGACTGCAACAGTGAAACACGTAGAACATCTGCAAATACACCTGGACAAGAAAGTGGTCAGACCAAGAGACAGATTCCACCCCTATTTTTCTGACCACCTCCTTTTATAAAATATCAAGTCTGAGTGTCCCCAACAATGGATCACAAAAGAAACAACCTATATGAATCTGTGGTTCCAGATAATCTGAAGAAATTCAGTGTCGAGCTTGCAGGTTTTGTCATCATCCTCAACATTGAAATCCCCAAACGTATCTTATCTTGGGTGATAAATAACTACATTCATGAGGAAACTTCTTAACTCTTTTAAAAAATCTCCAACATAACAGGATGGATGTATACCAAACCGAATCTACTGTATGCGTCTGTACTCAGGGCATCCTCAAACAAGTCGTTTTTTCCTGTAGACCTAGTTCAGCTCATATCTGGAGAGTAAACAAATAGCTGCCTTTTCATCAATATTAATTTCTCTAGAGCTCAGATTATTCAAGAACCTAGCAGGAACAGTGGCTGCCAAATGACACCTCAGTCTTCATCTAGCCAAGTCTCATATATGAATGTATTCACAGAAGGGTCTATATTATAACATTGAACTCACAGGAGTCCAAACATTGTAATATCGAACCCAAATGTTCGAAATACGAAAATAGCGAAGCCACAGCACACCCATTTTTTTCCCAGGGGAAAACAATTGGTGGGCTGTTTTCGTGGCTTTGCTATTTCCTCCACTGTGGTGCGATCTCTGAGTTGATATATTTAAGTAGGGGGGTGTGGGCGGCGAAGCTCCCCACATTAGTTTAAGTTTAAAGTGTACGTGTTTTTTTTTTGTACCAAAACAGTGATTTTTTTTCCTGGGAAAAAAAATCGCTGTTCTGTGTTTTCGTAATTCTCGGGTTTCGAACTTCATGGTTCGATATTACATCGTTCAAACTCTTGTGATGTGATATAAACCCTTCACAGAACACAGAACATAGAACATAAGGTATTAATCCTAACTTATTCCATACTGATGTTGTATTCAATAACACAGTTAAAGATGGGTGCCAAGACTGAGGAGGTGTAATCTGCCAGTCCATGACGTATCTGACTACAATGCTACCACAGTGAGGCAACAGTCCATCTTGTCCCATTGAGGTGTCATCCTGTGGTGGCAGAAAGTAACAACTAGCCAATCTCTGTTATCAACTCCATCACATCCTGCAAAGAAGCCATCCAATAAGCAGCATTTACATATAAAAAAGACTTCACCCGTTCTGTAGAATCCCTCTTTATTTGTTTTCGTTTTGTATTCCTTTTTTACCATGTAACAATATTTTATACTTTGTATATCTGTGTGGAGCTTTTCTCCCCGGGCCTCTACTGAAAATGGAAATATATCCAGCTAGACTAGCCCGGTCAACAAATGTAAAATAAATAAAATAAATAAAATTTCCTTTCTCAGTGCAACATCTCTGATGTATTACATTAACTTATACAGTGCAACATCACTTTTCTTCTCTATGTCCCTTCCATGTCTTTCAAACATGCTGTTCTTGATCTTTTGTTCCATTTTGGACAGTAAGGCTTGTACAGGTCCTTTACTATAATGTACACACTATGATCACCAACTCCTGCTTGAAAAATTGCACTTATTGACATGACCTTTTAAAGCCATCCAATAAGCAGCATTTACATATAAAAAAGACTTCACCTGTTCTGTAGAATCCCTCTTTATTTGTAAGCACTATGTAGTATTTCACATTCTTCCTATTCACTTCACCATCTATGAAAACAAGAATCTATAATCCAGGGAAAAAAGAGTCATATTATAATTTCATAGATAAGTACTAGGCTAGCTGTCCTTGCAGGCCATTTTAAACCTAGCCATTTTCCCTTTTTGTGCTTAAAATAACCTATCCCTTTTGATTATAGATTGGCCTTGCCCATCCCATGGTCAATAATTATATATTACCCCTAATGAGAATAATTAGTATCATATCATATATAATGTGAGGGGACCCATGCATAGGATAGAGCATTTAAGAGCTGCCTCTGTCTATTAGTAGTGCAGGGGACTGTCCTGGGGTAAATATACTGTTTCTCATTCATAGATCCAAGTTGCGCTTGGATATGGACAAGGATGTTTTATGTGGATGGGGAATCTGTTCCATAGCAGTGGTATCCCTTGTGAGATATACTTGTCCCTCCAAACCTTTATGTTGATGTTGCAGATGAGGTTTAGATCCCTAAACTCAGTATTTATGATGTCATTTGACTTGCTGATGTGCAGTTAATCCATTAGTAATGGGTCTGAGGATGTCTTGTATGCCAGACACAGGTCAGCTCCTAGCAGTCTGTAGGATACCTAGTATGGTGACAGGGCTTTGAGTAAATCAGTATATCATTTTAGTAAGGTAGCTGTGTGGGTATTCAAGTTGTTACATGTGTGGACAGATACATGCCAAAGGGGGCATTGTATTCAATGACTTGCCTAATGAGTGCTGAGTAAAGGGGAGCAATGACATCCTTAAGTATAGACACAATCTTTGTTTATAAGCTTAAGCTTTATATTTCCCAAACCTTACAACTCTTTAATGCCCTAGAAACTTGGTTTGACCCTCCAGCCTAAATGTTTGAAAGGTATTTTCCCTTCATGTCCATCAAGCAATGCCAGGGTATGATATCCAGTAACAACTGCTTGTTAATGTATGTCTTTCTCTTTTCTCCTGACTACCCATAGGTCCATTAAAGTCACCTCTAGACTTTTTATTAATCAAAAAAGACACTTTTGATGGTAACTGTTCATCCATGCCAAGTTTTGTTATACCTCCTACTAATGAGTTAATCAATACTGCACGTTATCCTATTTTACTTCCAGAATAATTATTCTCCCTATGTGCACATCCAAAACTCTTTCAGTCTTAAATGTTCAAAGACTACCAGAACCCCTATCCTCTCTATCTTCCCTGCACTCTGACACCAAAAAGTCTGACCTGCCAAAACATTTTCTATGCCATTATACAATCAAAGGCACTCAGTTGGTAAGACTTTTGTAGAAATAAGTGCATGTTGTTAGAAGCTGTAACACATTATCCAAACAGTGCTCTTCTGCCTGTAAAGTAATATTTACAAATAAAGAGATGTCTTCATACAAGAAGCAGCTTTGAGAGTCCTATTTTCATTTTAACCACCTTTCTGTTGTGTGATACTGCAAAGGATCTTATCACCATTATATTCTTTGGGAGAACTTGTTACTTCAGCAGGGACACTACTATTTTTTTTTCCGGTAAGCCATGAGTTTTTACTCTGGGGAGATTTTTTGGAGAGTTTTTTTAAGTTGGTTCTCCAACCACTGGAAGGGGCTTTACCTCCAGGATTTGGTTTGGAAAGCATTATTTATTTGGTTGTCCTAATGATTCCTATTATAACCTCCCTACCCTTTCGCAGTCCATCAGATTCTATCACTTCCTTATTTATAACTTTGCTGAAAAGAAACAGAAAGATTGGTTTGGGCAAAGCACCAAGCACTGTTTCTTGCAGTATAAATTTTTGGGTTGGGAAAGTAGTCAGACTCTCCCCATTCCTGATTCCTTAAACCTCAAAGGTGCCTTTTACAAAGCATCCTATGAATTTCTACAAATAAACACATTCCGCATTCTGAAGTGTGGCATGCAGTATTATATTAACAGACCTGGAGATGATTCCTTTAGTACTATAAAGGAAAGTCTCCAGCTTCCTCTTTCCATGAAGTACATACACCCTGATTATCTACTTGTTCTCTTGACATCACTTTTGTGTAGTCCAGTGGACAGGCTGGCATGCTAGCATAGTACCTGAAAATAATTCAGCCATGCATTGCATGAGCTGGCTCAGCTGTCGGATAATAAAGTCATTTTTTTTTTATCTCACTAAGGCATTTTGAAATGCAAGTCACAATTTGTTTTCATGTAGTTTGCCCATCTTAACTTTTGGCAAGACTGTCATTAAAAGCATTATTAGTTATCTTGAGAACAGGAGAGTCTGAAAAAGGTCAAGGTATTTGCTTATCATTCTTGTGAGCGTCACTGGTATGTTGCTTCCTGTAAACAGTATTACTTAACATTTCAATTAATTATATTATAAACTGCAATATGCTGTGGTGGTACGGCGGTAGCATTGTTACCTCACAGCAAGAGGTTCTCCTGTTCGATTCTTGGCTTGGGAGTGCCTTCTGTGTGGAGTCTGCATGTCCTCTCCGCGGTTGAGTAGCGTTTGAAAGACATGCATGCGTAAATGGCTGTGTCTTCATTGAAGGTTGGGCATCGAGCTGGCACCTCAGCATTTTGTAAAAAATATACTGCCAATCATTAGTGGACCGGAGTTTCGCTGTGGTGACCCCTTACAAGGAAAAAACCGAAAGACAAACATATTATAAATTGCAATCATGCTGTACTGTTATCTGCTAAGGACTTTAATTTAGCTGGGCCTATGATTTCACTCTTCTGTTACCAACCTGGAAAATGTGTTCTATTAATTACAGGTGTAGCTGAAGAATTATAATCAAATATTGCACATTTATAACATCAAAATACATTTAATTGTATTCTGGAATCCTTTTTTACTCTTGTGTTGATAACTAAATTAACACTTCTACTTGCAGGGTGTGGGGTTATGATGTTAATGCATTCTTTCTGTACACAGAAATATTCTTACTACAAAGCCAGTTTGTATAAGTAGTGCACAGAGAACTCTTCTCTGGAAACATGAAGGTTATTAGCTAATATTTTGTGCTATTATTTTATGCTGTTGCTTTTTTTAAGTGTGAAAGTACTATTCAAAATACTTTGTTCTATGTATCAACATTTTTTTACTCTTGCATGTAATTAAGGATCATTTGTATGTTATTAATGAAATTATAGTACTGCTCGAAATGTCCTATGTATTAACATTTTTACTTTTGTATGCAATTAATGTGGAGCTTTCCTCCCCGGGCCTCCAATGAAAATGTGCTCATTGTAGGCCCAGTGGACTTTCACAGTTAGCAAATGCAATAGATAAAAATAAATAAATAATATGTCACTATTAAGTACTATGGACTACTGCTTTCTTATTGTTTTTTCTAATAATTATTTGATTTCATTGTATGAAAACTGATAATACTGCTGCTTTCCATTTTGTTACAGCTTCAAAGTGTATACTCTTATCATTTCTATAAGCCAATTGGCTTTTTTTCATATCTGAAGTTAAAAATAAGCCTTCTGTATTTGTTTATAAGTTGAACAGTTCATTTAATTTCCGTTTTAAGGTTATTACACCAGATATTTCAAATCTAGGACAAAGTCATAGCACTGTTGTCCCACACGTACACTGATGTGGTAATAAACATGCTCTGGACTACTAGGAGTTGGCACCATTGGCCAGTCCATGGCTGCTACATATACCTCAGAATTCTGCTTGCATCCAAGTTACATTGAGACACCTTTCTCTATCAGTCATAAGTACAGCGGGAAATTCAAAAGCAAAACTGTGGTGGAATTCTCACATACAATTATAATAAGAGGGAAAATTGCTTGCTATTTATGACACATTTTCTTTCTCCCATTTAAAAACAATCTAAAACTAGTCAGAAAAGATCAGAACAACACCCTTAGAATGTGTAAAGCAAGTTGTGAACTAAAAGTCAAAACCTCTTGGGCTGTACTGGTAGCCTAGAGGGATAAAACCTTGATCAGCCCAGATGACCTGAGTTTAAATATCAGCTCACATGCTTAATGGCTTGGGGTGAGCATGGGTGTCCCTATTCTGGGGGGGTGGAATACTGTTTCTTGCCTGACAATTGCCACAGCTGGAACAAAAAAGTCTTGACTGGTGACTGAAGACTCATCATAATGCAGGGAGCTGGTGCACTAATGATGTAGGTTTAACATTCCAGGCCAGTGATGGTATCCTTGTAGTGATGCAAGCACTCATGTCATCATCAAGGGAGGGGTTAGATCATAAATAAAAATACTGTCATTACCTGGATGGTAGAAAACAACAAATCCTGTTGGTGTCACTCAGACAGGGGCCTGTCTGATGAAAGGTAGGTTGATGTTCAGCAGGCACAAGGCAAAAATCATACAAAAAAGTCATCACCCCCTGCAAGGACAGTCACAAGGCTGTAGAGTTTGCCCTATTAGCACTATTCAAAAAAATAATACCAACTCTCTTGTCTCAGACAGCACAGCTGACTGCCTCCAAGTTAGTATAAATCATAAACCTATTTAACCCTAGTCTCCCCAGTGGTTAAGCACCAGATATTTGGAGAACTGCAATAAAAGTGTGACTGTATAGCTATATAGACTCTTTAGCCTGACCAGTATCATCTGAAAATTATGGAATGCATTACCTACAATCCCAAGACCATAAACAAATTATTTTGTGGAAGGCAGATCATGTTTATTTAATCAAATCAAATCAACTTTATTGCAATAATTACTTAAGCAATGGACAAAGGCAATCTGTCCACACTGCCTTCCCTGGCAAATACCTTTGATATAATCCCTATGCTGGTATTATTGATAGACTCTCACCCAGACATAAACTCCTATGCCACTTTTTGAATAGCCATCTGCTCACCAGTAGAGCTTACACAGTGAATGTTAATGGTCATCTTTCCACATAAAGAAATGTTAGTAATGGTATTCCACAGGTCTCAGTCCTGTGACCCCTTCTCTTAGGCATAACTTTTCTGATACTAAGGCAGACATCTGCTGATGACTGCAAACCAAGTAACATTCTTAACTCCCCGATGATCATCCTAAAAGGGCTCGACCATGCTTTCACTTGGTGCACTAACAATGGTCTAAAGCTCATTACCAATAAATATAGCATAGTACCACTTCTGAAATCCGACCATCAGAATGCATGCCATATAAATAACATCCCCTTTGAAATCAACATGATCGTTAGAGATGTAGGCACATTCATTGATGATAAGCTTATTCTTTGACCATCACGTATCAAGTATTACTAAAAATCATTCTCCCCACTCAGCTAATTACCAAAGGAGTATTCTCTAGATCTAGGGAAGTCATAATTTCCCTATGTGCTTGCCTCATTAAGCCCATTATAGAATACAATTCTTTCTTCAGCACATACCCCTCCAAACATTTTGTACAACTTGGAAGGCCCCAATAATTCCTAATTAAATTAATTATTATACCAACATCCTTAAGCTTTTGAAAGACTCTGCTCTAGTAGATGTTCTTTGCCACCACAAAACTGTTCAAATTATGAACATCTATTCAAATATGTCAGTCTTTATCATAACATAAATAGGGCATTCTAAGCTTGTTTCCTGCCTTTCTTGTAACTAGTTTAGTCCAGATACAGATTTTCTGTAACCAAGACTGTTTGTAAGCTTCTGAGCCCCCAGTGTTGGAGGGAAGCCTTCTAGCTTATCAGTGGGAGTGGTAAGCACTAGGTAGCCTAGCTACCACAAGAGTAGTTTCTGGCCTAAAAATTGTAGTTTATTGACCGTTTGGGCAGTTTTTCCATCTCTTTCAACTTTCTGGTTTAAAAGCCCACGTTTGCTTTTGTTTCCCACCTTTCCTGTAACTAGTCAAGTCCAGATACAGATTTGCTGTATCCAGGACTGTTTGTAAGCTTCTGAGCGCCCCAAGCCTTTCTGTGTTGGAGGGAAGCCTTCTAGCTTATCAGTGGGAGTGGTAAGCACTAGGTAGCATATCTACCACAAGAGTGGTTTCTGTCCCAGAAATTGTAGTTTATCGGCCGTTTGGCAGATTTACCATCTCTTTCAACCTTCTGGTTTAAAAACCCGTGTTTGCGCTCATTTCCCACCTTTCCTGTAATTAGTCTAGTCCAGATACAGATTTGCTATATCCAGGACTGCTTTTAAGCTTCTGAGCCCCCCAAGCCTTTCTGTGTTGTAAGGAAGCCTTCTAGCTTATCAGTGGGAGTGGTAAGCACTAGGTAGCCTATCGACCACAACAGTTGTTTCTGGCCCAGAAATTGTAGTTTATTGGCTGTTTGGGAAGTTTTTTCATCTCTTTCAACGTTCTGGTTTAAAAGCCCATGTTTGCTCTTGTTTCCCACCTTTCCTGTAACTAGTCTAGTCTAGATACAGATTTGCTATATCCAGGACTGTTTGTAAGCTTCTGAGCTCCCCAAGCCTTTCTGTGTTGGAGAGAAGCATTCTAGCTTATCTGTAGGAGTAGTAAGCACTAGGTAGCCTATCTACCACAGGTTTCAGGTACAGATTCTTGGTTTTAACACTTGAATTTACTTATTCATGCTCAGCACTTGTTCAGAACTTGTTGTTAGCTCTAAATACACTACAAATTGCTACAGCACTCAACCTTCCTCTTTACCTGCAGGAAAACAGTTTTTGTACTTTCCTCACTTGCTTAGAGGAAAAACAGCTCTTATACTCACTTTCCTCACTTGTCTAGAGGAAAGTAGTTTTTTATTCAGGCATGTCCAAGGGTCAGCTCCCAGTTTTCTCTCCTGTCTATCTGATGAATCTGGGCATCTTGAGGCAATGTAGCAGTTGCCTCATGTACACAGACAACCTTCTCCTCCTACCACCTAACACCACAACCTGTGAGAGATGCACTTATCTAGCCAAACTGGAGGTAAAGCTCTCTCCAACCAACTGAACTTGACAGTCAAGAGGAGAAGGTAAACACTTGCACCACACCACACTCATCACAGTCCCACTAAACCTACACCACCAAAATCCACGCATAGAATCACAAAAACATTCGCAGAGGCTCTCAGTAATAATCTGCTCAAGCAACAGAGACCTCCAAAGCAGAAACGCAAGCAACCTCCACCCCTCAACACAACCCAAATGACACATAGACCACAGTCTCAGTGTGCCAGTAAACCACAGCCCATAAGGCAAACTAATGTACCCAGCACACTAGTCATAGGTGACTGTATAGTCAGGCACACTGATGTCCCACTCACCAGGCTAAACAAGGTGAAGGTTACTGTCAGGTGCCTGTCGGGTGCCATGATCCACCACATAACCCACGCATTCAGGTCACTCCACAACAAGTACAAATATGACTCTGTCATTGTCCATGTTGGTGTGAATGACCTGAGATGTACCTCCCTGGACTACATATAAAGGGACATGGAAGAGCTCTCCAATTTTGTAGCCCAGGCAGGTATGACCCCAGCCCTGAGTAGCATCCTGCCATTGCCCAGAATAATACCACAGTACAAGGACAAAATGATTGACTTTAACAATTGACTCAGCTTCTGGTGTCATTCTAAGGGGATTCAGTATCTGTCTGCCTGTGACAACATGGTCGACAGACCACGATGCTTTGCCAGAGATGGCCTGCACCTGTCACCCCTGGAATTCCGGATACTGGCTAAAGCTCTTGTCGGCCCCTATATTGCATTTTTTAGGCAAGGTTCAAATGACAAATTCACCACCATAACAGGAACAGGCAAACAAAACTGAGGGTGATGCTACTTAATGCTAGAAGTCTAAATCTCAAAATGCACTCACTCAAGGCACTCCTTAAAATGGAGAACATCAATATTTGTGCAGTGACTGAGGCCTGATTCAAGGCTCTGTAGAGCACCCCTGCATTACCAGGTTATAACTCATACCACACTTTTCAGCCATCTAACCTGGACCAGAACACCAAAGGAGGAGGTATGTCCATATTCATTAAGGATATCCACACCTCCAAGCTAGTTGCGCAGCATAATGCATCCGAGGTTATCCAAGTTCAACTAACTATGGGCAGAACTGCAATCCAAATTGTAGCTTGCTACAGATCCCCCACCATGCCCCAGGATTCCCACTCCTCTTTTCTTGATATACTGGAAAATATTAGGGTTCAACCAAACACCCTAATAATGGGTGATTTCAACTACCCCACCATTAACTGGAAAAACTACTCATGTACCGATTCCTTCGCTCAATGCTTTCTGGAATTCATAAATTCCAATGCCCAGGATCAACTTATCCACACCCCCACCAGGGGCAACAATATCCTAGACCTAGTCACTACCAGCATAAGTGACCGGTGTTCCACACCTGAAAATAGCTCCTCATTGGTCAGATCCGACCATAAGCTAATCACCCTAGATATTCACATCCCGCCCCCACCCACCATTAAGAAAACCATGGTAAAAAAAATTCTCCAAAGCCAACTTCATGCTTCTTAAGACAGAAGTGGCGAACTTCATGACACCCATGCAGATGGACAATACAGTTATGACTGCTGAATCCTACACAAATGCACTCTATAAGCACTTACACGAATGCATGGATCATGTTATCCCAAACAGAACCAAGATGCTATCTTCTAAAAAAAAGGAAGCCAATCTGGTGGTCCCCTGCCATAAACAAACTCTACAACAGAAGGAAGAAGCTGTTGCAAAAGAGAGTAAAATCCCATGAGTGGAGGAGCTCCCTGGTCAGCATCAGTAAGAAGCTGAGATGCCTTATAAGATCCTCCAAAGCTAGCTATGAAAGCAAAATCACCATTGATTCTAAGAGCAACCACAAAGCATTCTATAGCTATGTCAAGAATCTCAGTGGCAACATCCAAATCTGCTCTTTTACAGCACAGTGGCACGGAAATTACAGAACCAACTGATATTGCCAACATCCTGGCAGATAGGTTCAGTGCTAACTTTACCCCCCTCTCACTCCCTAAAGGGCCCATATCTATACAGGAAGAATGCAGAGTCCCTGTAATCACATCTATGCAGGTAAAAGCTGTATTCTCTAAAACCAAAAACACAGCATCCATGGGACCGGACAACATCCCAGGCTGTGTTACATGAACATCAGAATGAACTGGCTCCCCACATAAGCACCATGTTCAGTCATAGTCTCACATCAGGCTTTGTGCCCACTGAATGGCACACAGCAACAGTTATCCCACTCCACAAAGGGGGAGCCATCACTGATCCTGGGAACTATCACCCTATTAGCCTGACAAGCCTGGTCTAACCTCCAAACTCTGGAACCCACCCAGTTCGGGTTTGTGAAAAGCATGCCTTCTGAACCTGATCAACTTCTTTGAGGCAGTCACAAAAGCAGTAGACAAGGGTAAGGTGGTTCACACAGCCTATCTTGACCTCGCCAAGGCTTTCGACACCACCCCCCCATTCTGGAATTATAGCTAAATTCACTAAAGAAGGTATAAATCCCTATGTTACAAGATGGGTTGCCAACTGGCTCACTGACAGAACCCACACTGTAAAAGTTGCAGACTCCAAATCTGACTTCAAACCAGTGAGAAGTGGAGTACCACAGGGTTCAGTCCTGGGACCTCTCCTATTTGATATTTACTTCTCTGAAGTGCAAGCTAACAGAGAAGGCCTCTGGCTAATGAAATTCACAGACGACTGCAAACTACGAGCCATAGTTGGGTCCCCAAATGATGTGGACATCCTACAGAAGGGCTTCACTGAGACAGATGCCTGGTGCCAGAGGCATGGCCTCAAGGTCAGTGCCAAAAAGTGCATTATCATCCCCTTTGGTAAAAACTCTGTACCCATGAACTACCACATAAATGGCAGTCTATTAACACAGAATGTGTGATAAGAGACCTGGGGACCCACGTGGACAGTAGTCTCTCCTTTGATAATCACATCGCCACAGTAGTCAGGAAATCCTTCTATGTGGCACACCTCATCACAAAAGGGTTCTCATCCAGGGGAAAAAAAAGAGGTCATTGTTCCCCTTTACTCGGCAGTCATTAGACCCATTATAGAGTACAACACCCCTTTTGGAATGTACCTCACATGACATCTGCAGCAGCTGCAAAGGCCACAGAATTACCTCACAAAAAGGATTACTGGCCTCAAACAGATGCCCTACACTGACCGTCTCAAAAAACTCAAGCTTTACTCTGTAGCATATCGTCTACTCCAAGGAGATCTCTGCCTAACATATAAAACTATGTTAAACCCAGAGCTGTTGGACATGCTACACCTAAAGAAATCCCAATCCCTCTGAGCTACATGCTCTAGGGACCTAAACCTTGTCACCACAATAAACAGGACATGCTGGAGGGATAGATTCCTGTCCCAGAGACTTTCTATACTCTGGAACAAGCTACCCATCTGTGTCAAGCAAAGTTTCTTATTAACACTCTTCAAGAAAAATCTTGATGAGTGGATGGGAAATAAGAGATACACCTCTGGGATCACTTCTGTGGCTCTGCTCGATAGGGGCACAGGAAATTAACTTTCTTGGGTGGCGTAAGCCAGGGAACCTTGTTGGCTAGGCTTACTTAGGTCCTTGGGCCAATAGCCTAGTACCTACCTATGAACATATGCCGGCATTCTTGATCTCTGAACTAACATATCTCCTAACTATGGAACAGACTTCTGGATATCAAAACAATACATGGGCCACTTTAATACCAGATTTGATGATTGGATAAATTCAGTCCTGGGGTGTGTAGCATGGCTGATCACTTAATTCATTTACATGTTTGCTTGGTACACTGACTAGAGCTATCAGTGGCTGCCTACACTGCTTACCTAGTAATGATCTCTGAATCTATAGTAATGTAAAGTGTCAAGAATCAGAAATTGCTAGTAACCACCATGATGGGAACTACTCACTACATCCTTTGATAAGTTGTATAATGAATTCTGAGGAGACATCACAGCAGAGAGAAGAGAAATTCCCATCTTTTGGTAAAACCCAGGTATTTTTCTTTCTTTGTTATCTCACAGGCGTGGGTAGAGAAATTGTTTTTCCAATACAATGTGTTCTAAACTGTGAAAGTAAAGCACTTGAGGGTGGGGGCTTCCACTACAACCAACAAAAGTAAAATGAGACAAAACAGGATTAAATGAAGCCTACATATACATATATTAACCTCCTGTTTATCAAATTCTTTGGAGTGAAAGATCCTCAAGTGTAGGAAGACCCCCCCCCCACCATATGAAGGGAGATACCACACTAGCTATGTGTAACCTTTTCCAAGGCTGAATCACCTTAGCACATGATATATCTTCCTTAGGAATCCTATATGTCCAAAAGATTTGGCAAAACAGATTTGGCCAATTTTGCTTTTCTCAGTGTCACTTTAAATATTTCCATGCTCTGTATATTTGGATAGGTAGTTCGGTAATCATCATTCTGTTCTGATAAGAAATATAGTTTGTATTCTGGCAGATATTGGCCTGCAAGATAGTTAAAGGTGTGTTTTTTTAATGGTTATCTCTGGAGCAAATTTGAAATGTATGTAAATGTGGTTTATCTTCATATGCCAGTTCTAAAATTTGATACTGCAATTTTTTTGCAATTTTCTTTTGACTAATTTTTATCACAAATGAGTGACATTATTGAATGAGTATAACCATAAGTTAAAGTAATGAATGAAAACATTTCAAGTAGCATAAAGGATGGTGCTCCTAAAGGCTAATACTTTAATTTTAATAAGATCATTATCATTTCCATAGTCTTTTTTTCATCATTTTGCCCACACTGCCTGCTGACCACTCATTCCCCGTATATCAAGGTGAGAGCCAGCTTAGAGAAGCTGTCATTTAGGCAGCCATCAGGGACTGTTTAGTTTTTTTTTTTCTTTTCTGCAACCCTAACCTCATTGAACATGCCCAGTTACATATCCTGGGTTCTACTGTCAGTGAGGGCATTATCTATCTATCTATCTATCTATCTATCTATCTATCTATCTATCTATCTATCTTTTGTATTTGCTACCATTATCAGAGCAGCATGCATGCAACAAATGTATTAAATAAAAGAAACTTCATTGTAGCACCTCAGACCATTATTCACTTTCCTCACGTATGCATACTGTCATATACTGTAGCCAAAATAATATTTTGTCTGACATAGCACACACAGACACACACATACACACACACACACACACACACACACACACACACACACACACACACACACACACACACACACACACACACACACACACACACAATAAGAAAAAAATCAGGTATTCTGATTTGTGGCTACTAAGCTGTTCTGGCAACAATGTTTGTGGCTCTAAATTCCATCTGCCAAAACATAATGTGAGTGTTGAAACATTCAAGGGCAGCTCCAACAAGAGTTTAAGACATCTTTCCATATTCACATTAGTGTAATAAAATATTAGCAGAAGGGATTGTTAAAATGCAGTGGGATTATTTAAAAATAAAACATTTATTTTTTTCTCAATTACAAAACATTAATATATGGTAATAGAAATATAAAATAATTATACATATTTAAAAGAGCAATAATAAACAACTAAAATAACTATTTACAATGGTGTCTGCTATAAAACAAAGCTTTTTAAATAGAAAAAGAAATGTGATGAATAGTTGTTAGGTAATTATTAGTCTGTTTATCCAGCAGTTCTTTAAATTTCACCCATATATCATATGAAGAGGTGATTCTGGATTTACTTGTCTTGATAATGATAAGTTCAAGATGACAAACTTCAGTTGTCAGGTGTACAAATTCCTTTACAGTAAGAGTTGTCTGATTCTTCCAGTTTTTGGTGATGACTTTTCTTGCTTATGTTAAGATACTACATAAAAAAGGCTATTTTATTTTTGTGACACAGGTGAGAATAGGTGTAAATAAAATAAGAGATTACGCCAGCATATATTTATCATTAAAAACGGACTGTAAGAGAGAATTCATATTATTCCAATATGTTTTAAGTTTTACAGCTGTAAAACATATGCTGACAGTCATCTTTAACATTTAGTTAATATCTCCAGCGTGTAGGTTTTTAAATAATGGTGCTAAATAATCACAAAACATCATAAATAGGGTGTGGGAAAGCTGTATTTTACATAGCCCATGTTATTGCAGGACTCCCAAATAGATGTATAGAATGTTGATTAAAGAAGTAGACTGAACCAGCACCCTTACAAACTGAACCCTTACTAAATTCACTCCAAACAGGACCATAGCTGAAAATAAACTTTTCATACTAAGGCTTCATCAGTATTAAATAAATATAGGCATACAAAAGTCCTTTGATGTAAATAATTAAGGACAATTCCTTTAGAGAAACAAGTTATTGTATCAAACTACAATGAAGCTATCAAATGCTTGTACATATACCCAGCCATTATTTAAACACAACATAGCTATGCAACACTGACTATGAAAGGGCCTGTTTGCATCCTGATTTCCCTTTAAATTAATACCATACATGCATTGTAATTCAAAAGGAAATAACATTTTACATACTAAAATTATCACTTAGACCAGGTGAATACATTCAACCAGTGAACACTATTCATGTCATTTTTTCTCAGAACAACACAATCCTCTAACTGATCTTTAGGCATTTAGGTTTGAGTCTACTACAAAATGTTGAATATCAAAACCTTGAGCATCATAAATGTCAAAAACTAATATTTGAAACACAGAAGGATGAAAAAGTAAAGTATAACCCCAGATATAATAAATTCCATGTAGGAAGAGTGTAAATCATACACAGAGTGTACTGTGGCCATGTCAGAAGCTCCCCCTTGGCAGCGTACCTTGCATATTAATGAAGGAGCACTACTGAGAGAGAGAGAGGGAGACGTGTAACATGGTACAGAATCCATGTAGGGGCTGTGTTACAGTATCTGCAGATGGGTAATGCACCCCCTGCACTGCTAAAGTGCCGGATGGCACTTAAATAATAAAGTAAAACATTCAACTAATTTGTTTGTGTGTTTGCATGGCGTGGCACAATGCTTAGCAATAGACATGTGCCAAACATCTAAAAATAGAAAGTGGATGCATTTAATTAGTTAGGAAAGGTCACGTTTAAGCATAACCAAGCATGTTTGCATGGCACAACGTAGTGCTCAGCAGTGCTTAAATGTAACTGAGAGCTATATAGAAATGTATAGCTCTAATCATCATATCCTCAGTAGCTGAATGGCTAGAGTCAATGCCTTGTGTGCAGTAGGTGCATGGTTTGAATACAGGCCTTTCAGCTTTTTACATTCGATAGGGAAATGTTATAATTTTTTTATCATGTATACATTGACATTTGTTAAGCGGGTTAGCCCAGCTGTACCAGAAGCCCATTTTCATTGGAGACCTGAGGATAAAAGCCCCAGTTACACACAAGTGTCCAATATATTAAAGTTACACTCCAAGATAATATAGTGAAATGCATATGTTTAGGAGCTATAAAGTAAACTAGATACACATAATAATAAAGTATCATTAATAAAGAATTAGTTTCTATAATTTTTTTTTTTTTGAAAAACTCTGGTTTGCCCGTAGCTAAGCTTTTCTAAGCATTGCTAAGCCAAGTCAAGCAATACTTAAACAGGACATGTTTTAGATACTTAGCAAAGCGCAGCTCTGCTTAGCTGGTTTTGGCACTGCTAAACAATCCCATCCCAGTTTAAGCAGTTCTCAGCTCAGCTAAACAGGTTTGCACACCGCTAAGCATTGCTAAGTATTCCCTGTGTAAGCACTGCTCAGCTGAGCTCAGTAAGTTTGCATGGTACTAAGTGGAGCTGATCATTTTTAAAAATGGCCAATGGCAGCAAAGGGCAGGGAAACAGCCTTATTTAAGTGCAGCAGGCAGGAATACAGCCAGAACATGTTGGAATTTGATCACTGCAGGAACTATGGCTGGAGTTGGAGAGGGTGCATGCTTCCGGGTGCAGTGCTGGGGCATTTTGGAGTCCAGGGTCATGGTTGGGGTCCTTGTGAAAGACCATGGTGACTGGCTGCTGCAGGGCCAGTACCAGGGCTCCAAATACAAATCAGAAGTCTGGGACCACATGACCTCACCACTGCAACTGGCATATCCTGCAGTGGTAAGCAGGTGCGTCATCATTATGATGACCCGAAGTGTAGAAAGGGGAGGGGGGGGTCTTGGCCCAATGGATCCAAGATGCTCGGGACCACAATGCCCCAGAAGTCTGTAAGTATAGGAACCACTGATTTACCAAATTCCAGTATGGGTATCTGATAGGTATTCATAATGGTGTGTTTTCCCCCACAGCTGGAGAGGAAAGGGCTCACAACCTGGAAGCCCATGCAGGGTGCGTGACCAGGATGCACCAAGAGTGGGGTGAGTACAAATAGATCTTGTAATATATAGTAATCTAATTAAGAAAGAGTACAGTAGTAACTACCCGTAGGTATATTCTGTTGTGAGTGTACTGCAATGAATGTGTTCATAGATCTGGACTGATATAACTGAGTATTGCCAGGTATAGTTCAATATAGATGAAAGCATGAAACATGTTAATGTTATGGAAAGAAAGTTAATACTGCATTAATAATGTTTGGGAATAACATGTGTATACTGTATTAATAATATATGTTCTGGTAATAAAGTACACTGGCATTGAAGATGTGAAGGGAATAAATTAATTACATTCCAAATCTGCAATCAGAATTATGAAGAAATAAAGATAGTACTGCATAGATTGTGTAGTAACAGCTGTCTTCCAACGCCTGCATTATTTAAAGTGTAGTACAATAAAGATTGTCAGGTGAATACCAATTACTATGTCATGTCACTCTCAATAAATCTGTGTTCTGCCAATTGTTGTGTGTATTCTGGGCTGTTGTTCAAGAAATTAAATAATAAAGGTGCTGTGAAGTAAACACGGGCATAACACCATGAAGGTTGGCCAAAAAAGAGCTGTTATGCTAAAATGTAGATGTGGAACTGTACTACAAGATATAATGCAATATGATATTTGTCCTGCACTAAGATCTGAAACTATAGTAGTACTGTATAAGGTATTATAGTTTGTTCCTCTCAGGATTGTCTTGTGTTAACCTTTGCATTTCAGCTATATGCATCCCTGAACATAGGTATGCTGATGCAGGCAAGTATGAAACTGTAATAGCTATGGACTACAACTATACCATCTGCAAATTTATATGGGTCAGGTAGCCAATCCTGCACCCCAATATGGTCTGCACAGATGACACATAGTCCCATCCACTAGGGGTTATTTGTATACACATGCACTCCAAGTATTAATACACAGTTCACTAACTATATCTGTCATGCATGAATCTCATGCATCTATGTTCAACTGACACTGCAGTCTTGTGTGACACTCTACGTATATTACCAGGTCAGACTTTGTCACCAGGTGAGCTTTAGGTACATATCACTCAATCAACACACAGCAGTAGCCCAGTAGCTCAGTGTGATAAGCAATATATATGTTGTTCATTTTGCCACACACAGACTGGGGTTTGAATCCCGGCACAGACAAGTAGTACTGACTATTTATAGAAACAGTTATGTATTGTTGACAGATATTCTCCCCACAGGACTTACAGGTAAATAAATGTCTATAGTAGCTGTATTAAGGGCATACTAATGTCTGTGTCCAGATGTACTAGTGCGTAAACAGCATTGCTCAGCAAGGTGATAAAACTCCATTAAATAAAACAGCATGAAGTACACTACTATTCCAAGTTAATAAGGCAAATTAAATGATTTGTTGTTGGTACGGCTGTATACCAGGTGCATCTGTGAATGTCTGCTGATAACCTAACCCCATGCCTGCCATTGACGGCAGGATAAGTGTAAACTCTCTGTACTGTGCATGATACATGTCTCTCAAGTGTCACACCGTCACAGGTAGTGATCACTGCTGCCTAGAACCTTGGACACAGATATAAACTCAGTTGAAGTATGCCAGTAGCACACTCACACAACATCAGTGCAGAGTACACCTTGGTAGTCATATATGTTCCCCTGACATGTAATAGTCTCCTGTAGTTATGTATTTGTAGGTGTTACACCTTGGCCCATACCATCCTGTCTGGATTTTTGAGAGGTGTGTACTATAGGGCACTTGTAAACATAAAGTAAGGGCAGACCTGTAGAGTATTGAGTAGTACTGTTCTGAAAAATATAGCCTATACAGTTGGTAATGGAATGTCTTTCTCCCCCACACCCATCTGCATCACAAATTATTATTCTTATACTATGGGTATGGTTCCATTTTCACATATGTTGTTCTCAAAACCTAATGTTGGGCCTTGTGTTGTATTATTGGTTATATATTACAGTGGCTGCATACTGACATACCTTGTTGAAATACCAATGTTGTTGGCCTTTTGCCATAACTGTTACTGTCTTGCTGTTACAATAATGACTGTTATTCCATTTATGCTTGTGTTCTGTATGCTATGCAATTCTATTGTTCTGGGTTAATTGGAACACCCATGCAAACTGTTATAATTGATGTTGAAATGTTCTGTTCATGGCTAACCTATACAGTTTGACAGACCTCAACACTATAGGATGATTGCTAGGCTGGTTCCAGTGGATCCACCTATACCCACCTCATCTGGCCATGGCACCAGGTCCCAGCACGTCTGGGACCCAACCTGGAGCTGCCCCCTCTGCTGGTCCTGCACCACACACGGGTGAAACTGCTTCAGGGGACAAGGGACAAGGCCCATCCCCCTGGGTGTGGGCATGGACAGGGACGGGTCACCCAGCAACAGTTTCCAGGCATAATGTGCAGGGTTATCCAGAGTGATTTGGATAATCGACTGTGCCAGATCGAGGGCAAACTGGCGCACCTGAAGGGGCAGGCCATCACCCAGCCCCCAGCACAACCATCTTTGATGCCGTGAAGGAGCAGACATGACTGTTCATGGGTTGGGAGCTCAGTCCCACTGTTACCATCTGGGGCACTTGGTCCTCCAATTCGCAAACACCCTCCCCCTCCAAGCTGTTTACCCCCTCATGTTTCATACATTGCCCCTGTCTGCTGTCTTGTCTGTCTACAAATGCAGCCTCTCCTGCCCAACTTACCTCCCCAAACATACCTACAAGCCTTCCCCAAGATTCCATTCTCTCCTTAAAAAAGGGCATCTGCCACCCCCCAAAAAATATCGCCCAATACATAGCTCTCCATTTTGTCCCTATGTACACTGATAAAGAGAAGGAATTACTTAATTCTCTGAAGTATGACAAAAGCATTCGTATAATGACCCCAGACAAGGGAGGAGAGGTTGTGATTTTTGATAGTGAAGACTACAAAAACCTTATTCAGGCTATTTTGTTTCAGGAAGAATGTTACTTACAGGTATCCAAAAACTAGATTAATATTTCTAATCAGCGGATGGATGTTTTTTTTGGAAGAATACTTGTTGGAACAAAGGATTAGTCAAGAAACGTATTCTTTTTTATTAAATATTTTTCCCAAGGTGCCCAGTATGTTTGGCATCCCCAAGATCCACAAAGATGTTTTGTCACCCCCCTTTAGGCCTATTGTGGCAGCTGGGGGATCTAAGACACAAAACGTGGCTGTTTTTGTGGACCAGATGGTTAAGCAAGTGTTTGAGGGTATGCCACATCTTGTCAAGGATTCTTGGGATTTTTTGGGGCAGATCAAGCTGGACTTATGGAATTCTGATTTGTTTTGTTTTTTTTGACAATAGATGTACAAGATTTATTTTCTTGTATTCCTAGGGAGGAAGGTTTAGATTATTTTGAAAAAAAATGGTGTTTGACTATTCCAAATTATCACCAGAGTGTGTGCAGCTTGTTTGTGAGATTATGGTATTGATACTAGATAACAATTACATTTTTTTGATGGACAATACTTCCAACAAATCAAGGGAGTTGCTATGGGGGCAGCTTGTGCCCCCTGTTATGCAGATATTGTTTTATTAGGGTGGGAGAAGGAATTTGTTTTGGAAAGTAGGTTCTATTCTAATATTCTATTTTACAGCAGGTACCTGGATGATATTTTTATTTTATGGAAAGGTACCAAAGAAAATATTGCTGTTTTTATTTAATATCTTAACAGCACTACTCATTATTTAAAATTTACTTATGAGTATAATGAGAAGGAGATCCACTATTTGGATACTACTATTATGAAGGACCTAGGTTTCTTTAGATCTGAAGTATACAGGAAGAAAACATTTTGTAATTCTTACCTCCATTTCCAAAGCCATCACCCACTTTACCAGAAAAAAAGTATTGTTAAGGGACAGGCCATTAGAATTTCTAGGATAATTTCTCATTTTGAGGATGTCATTCAGGAATTCAATGGCCTTAAGAGTATGTTTTTGGAGAGAGGGTACCCTTTGGAATTTGTTGAGAGTATTTTACAGGATATCTTGAGTGAGTGGATTTTGAAATATAAGCCCTTGTTAGGTAAAGGACTTTCTGAAACAAAAAATATTGAAAAAGTAGAATGTTTTAACAACAACTTTATGCAGGCCTGTGTTGTACAATATAGTTCTCATCGTAATGAAATAAGGAACATTCTTTATAAGAATTGGAACATTTTCAGGGGCGACCAAAGTATTCTGCAAGCAGTGGGTGAAAAATCTATTTTTTTGTACTAA
This sequence comes from Protopterus annectens, assembly GCF_019279795.1. Lineage (NCBI taxonomy): Eukaryota > Metazoa > Chordata > Ceratodontiformes > Protopteridae > Protopterus > Protopterus annectens. Next base: position 486,041,397 of record NC_056735.1, read on the forward strand.
AGTAGCTCACAATTTAAAGTTCACCTTAGAGGGTAATATGAACAACAGTGGCTTGAAATCAAATGGATTCACCAAAGCTTGTGGTTGTTGTGCACAGTGTAAATTTATATTGTCAGTTGTTAGTTTAAAACTTGACAATTTTAACCAGGACACAGTGTTTTTTTAAAAAAGGTAATTGTCATACTAGTAAAATAGTGTATTTGGCTAAGTGTAATTCCTGCCCGGGGTTTTATATTGGGAAAACTGAGAGGGCTCTCAAGTCCAGGATATATGAGCATTTATATATCACGAATTCAAAAGAAATTAATGCTCTATTTAGACATAGTAAACTATGTGCTAATTTTTCTGGGTTTAAGTTTGGTATCCTGGACATGATAGATATAAACCCTAGGGGTGGCAATTGGAAAAACACTTTAAATAAGAGGGAATTGATGTGGCAACATCATTTAGCAGCAAACCTGTGTCCAGCTTGCTAGGAAATCCAAATAAAGGTCAGAAACCCAATTGTAACACTTTATTCAAAGCGAAGACGAAAAAAAGCAGAGTCACAAATCCAAAAGCTTAACGCCACAAAGTTACATACGTTTTTGACCCTTACTAGAGATGCTACACCTGGAGTGCTTTCAGCTGCAATTAGAGCAAGTATGGCAAGTATGGGATGCCATATTTGCTCTAATGGCAGCTGAAAGCCCTCCAGGTGTAGCATCTCTAGTAAGGGTCGAAAACGTATGTAACTTTGTGGCGTTAAGCTTTTGGATTTGTGACTGTGCTTTTTTTCGTCTTCGCTTTGAATAAAGTGTTACAACTGGGTTTCAAACCTTTATTTGGATTTCCTAGCAAGCTTTTTGTTTTGGTTTTGGTTTTTTTAAAGCTTGCACATCCATCGGTTGTTTGGTTAAACCTGTGTCCAGGACTGAATGATTTTATATCTATTTTACCTGCTTTAAAAGAAAAACCAGAAAGGGTTTGATTTTTTAAAAAGTGTTTATAATCAGCATTATTTTATGTAATTGTTTTAATTGCACATTTTATGGTAATAATTTATTCGAAAGTAATAATTTATTCAAAATTAGTTTCATTGATTGGTGGGAATTTAGCCTATCCTGTGCAATTGTGATGTATTTAAATCATATGACTGGCTTTCTAATTGTTCTGATGAAGTCAATGTTACTCGATGAAAGCGCTTATCTTATGAATAAAATTGTGGTCTATAAGTCCTGCTGGTGATTTTATTGGTTTTAGTTTTTTGTTTTTTCACCAGTTCTCCGCTATTTTGGTTCCTATGTACACTGCCATCAATCAATCATCCCAGCAATTAATCAACAAAGTTATGTCGCCCATACCCCTCCCTCTGGGATTTGAGGCTCCAAATTCCAAATTGTCCACAACATGTACAGCTGTTGCTGTGCAAGAAATTGAGAGCTATGGTCCTTTCCTACATGCATCCTGGACATCCATACCTGCCTTTCATATTGTTTTCCCCTTGCTTGCCCAAATTTCACCACTTTCCTATCACCCCTCTTTTCTTTTTTTGGAAATAGCGCGGGTTTAAGTGAGACTAAGTGCCGCTTAGCATTGCTGCGTGGGACGCAAACCCACTTAAAACTGTTTAAAACTGCTTTAATCACCTTATCTGATTCTGACACTGTTATGCACATCAATAAAATAATCACCTCTGCCAAGTCTCAACTCCAGGACTCTCTAAACTACAGCATAGTGTATTAGCCCACTAGACCCACTCAACTCTGGAGAGTAGCTGATGTTTCTATAAATATACCATGCATTGCACTGATGTCACATCAGAAAAAATATACACCCCTGCCAAGTATTGAATCCAGGACCATTTCATCTACAGCATAGTGCATTAACCCACTAAACCAACTCAGCTCTGGAGAATAGCTGATGTTTCTATAAATATATCATGCATTACACTGACGTCACATCAGCAAAACTATTCATCCTTGCCAAGTATTGTACCCAATGCCCTGTCAACTACAGCATAGTGCACTAGCCCACTAAGGCACTCAGCTGTGAAGAAAATCTCCTGTTTTTACAAACATATCCTGATTGCTAGTAACACACAACTTCTACATATATTGGGATAAATGACAGCGTACTTGGGACTTTGATGCAGACACTGAACCAGTACACAGCCAAATACATGTTTTAATGGATGTATGTGAGACCTACGATATCAGGTAGAGCTGACAACTGCACAGACTGTTGCAGAATGTCCACAGTTGTGCCACCTACTTATGGCATGGTTGTTATAAAACCTATTCTGTGTGCTGAAGTATTGGCAAGCCAGTGCAGATTGAGGTTACAAAATCAGGACAGACAGGTCGGTGTCACACGTTATACCCATCTGAATACACATGTTCATGCAAATCCTGTATAACACACTGTATGCTTGCACATATGTCTTGCAGCTACACCTGCCATAATAATGACTCAGTAGCTCTATCTGTGACATCCCTAGCATGTGTGACATCTGGACACCCACAGCCCTGGCCCACAGTCCAGTCTGTTGCACGACAACTGCATATCTGTCAATACAACATAGAAATAACTGAGCCCTGCAATGTCCAGCAGAACTGGTTGCTGCTGCAGTCATTGCCACTCAAAGTAGCACGTCAAAGACCTGTAGGGTGAGACACATCAAAAATATGAATATGCGTCCTAAATGCTGCCTACCACTGTCTGGATGGCACTGTTACTTAACATATGTACCAGAGGCCCATGCCTCACCTGGACTGTTATAGGTACCCTTACACTGGCTATGCTATGATAACAGAGTTGACACTGCTCCCTCACTCACATATACAGCTCGCTGTCCCCCAGTGTGTTCGCAATTCCCAATATGACTCCTGGCCAGAATGCAGCAGATGCAGCCTGTTTCACATGCAGCAGTATGTTCAGCTACCTGCTGCAGACCTAACATACCTCCCAAACACCTAGAACAGGCCATCCAAATAACAACCATACATAAGGGTTGGGGGGAATGGTCAGGTGACAGGGAAATGTGTCACAGTCTCCTGTTACAAACATACACAGCTGATAGACCAGCATCAACTGCAGCAGCATGCACATTCAAATAAAAGTGATGTATGACACTCACATCTACCTATCTCCTTACTGACCCCAACACACATTGTTAAACAGTAAACTGCCACAGAATCAGAAAGTCTGTTAACAATGGTCAAACATAACATGCAAAACTGTGGACATGCCACATCAGTCCAAACAGTGGAGAGTATTTCTACTTACCCTCTGTAATGTTATAGCTACCACACCTCGATAATGTCCTCCTCACAGGTCAGAAAAGGGCCAAGACCTACATGAAGGTCTTAATTATAGCACTGTGTTGCCATGCCATTAGCTAATGAAAATGCAACCCAGCTGTTCTGGATGCTATTAGCAAGTGTGAGTCGCAGATTGGTGCATAGGCAATCACCTGTTCATGAGCATTACCTACAAAAGGCAAGCAGTTGCCTATGGTAAACAGATCTGTGACTTTCATCATGAAAATAGACTGCACTTTCCTAGGAAAACTACCGCTGGATTTCTGCTCACAAAGGAGTACAGCACTATACCAGGTATGTCATAGAATGCCCCATGTAATGGAGTGCAGATGGGGAGATGCAGTCATGGGAAGTAGGAATTTCAACAGTAGGTCTCAGCAACATATCTTGGAATGACATGTTGCTATTAGCTGTCAAGCACCTACAGTCTTCCCTTTTGGCTCTGTCTGCAGTGACATACATCACAGCTCTGGCCCCTGAGTCCTCCCAGCAATGGCCAGCTCATGTACAAATACTACTGGATTATCTGTTGTACAATAGTGACAGTAACTACTGGTCGATACAGCTGGCATATCACATTATGCACTGTCAGTGAGCTCCTCTCAGTCTGTGAATGTCATACAGGCATAGTTCAAACATGGTCCAGGTGTACCTGACTGTTCCTGATGTACTCAGGGCTAGGTCAGTCTGTACTCTACACCTGTATCTCATTGCCTGACAGCTACGGCTAGCATACCTGGTGACCTCCTGCAGCAGGACAGCAGGTTATAGGCAGTAGTAGTGGGGGACACAGGCTTCCTCTCAGAAACAGTGTGTACATATTGAACATACAATGTAAGGGAATGAATACAATACCAGATATTAATGTACCATTACTGTGTTCTGAGGGGTCCGTAATATCACAGACATATTCCCTACAGTCTGGGGACAACCATTACATATTGTCCAACTGGTTTCTAGACATCCACATTTGTCTGGCAGGGGATCCACATATGTGAGGCACATGTGCACATTCTGCAAACATCTGTGTACTGCAGATGTCGGACACCTATAAGGAGGAAACCCTACACCATATTTGCACTACTCTCAGGTATTGTGTAGCACACATTGCTGGAATGTTCACATACACTTGTAGTGCCAGTCACATATTTGTTGGATGGTGGCTGTATGACATGGTACTGTAACGTTACCCATAGGGGACACACCACAGTAGATGGCAGTGATGGGTGTGGACACATAGCACAGTCTGTCACAGCACACAGGCCATTACTGGTATACCTAGGATCATATGAGGTTACTAGGTTGTAGGCCCTGAGCCCCTATAAGCCTAGCCCAGATGTTAGCCCATGTGTATGGAAGGCAGCACCTGATGCCCCAGTCCAACAGGGACACAAGTGGTATCCCAAGGGTGTATGTGTTGTTAACCATCCAGTTACCCAGGTTCCGCTTACAAAGGTGTAAATAGCTACTCTGCCTGATGTGGAAAGGGTGTCCATTCCACAGCAGGATGAGTGTGTGGGACTCACATCTGAGCTGCCAACAAGCCCAGTTGATGTCACACACCAGGTTGAGGGCGTGTGTGTGGGTTAATAGAATGAAGCTTCAGTTGCACTTGTGCAGCAGTCCCAACAATGTGGAGTCTGTGATTGCCCTGTATGCCAGGCAGAGGTCACCTCTGAGGAGTATGTGTGAAACTGGGTAGAGGGATGGGTTTATAGCCTGTTTGTGTATGTTAGATGTTTGAGGCCCTGGTATTCCTTGGCGGGAACCTCTGTGATGTCCCCTGCTTCTGTATGTGCTGCATGAGGTGAATGATGAATGGGGCATTATACTCAATAATGGGCCTTATTCAGGGGAATACAGGGATGTTATGACCCCATGTACCTGGATGACATACCCTTATGTATGAGGTGGGCCATGTAGAAGGTTTACCTTACAACGGAAGCAACATGGTGGTGAAATGTCATGTTGCCATCAACCTGTGTGCACAGATCACTCACTACTGATTGCGTGCCTAGGATGTTATTAGTACTGTGATAATATGTGGGGGGCGTCACTCTTTCCAAAAGGGTTGACACTGCATTTCCTGGTATGCAGCCTGAGGCCATGTTTCTGGCACCTGTTATGTGTCTGTGTGAGACCCTTCTAGGCAGGTGTCCACACTGCTGGGGAATCCGGTGACAGCACACAGCATGCAGGTGTCTGCAAGCATGGTCGGCCATAGCCCAGTGGCTGTGCTCTGCACCTCAGAAGTGTACATCACACATAACGGAGGCCCAAACACAGAACACCAGGTGGCACCATTAGTTATGAGTCAACTGATTGAGATGGCTTTCCTTATGTGGATTAGGTGGGTCCTGTCAGTGCACCAGTGCGCTACCCCTCTGGTAACATATGATGTGATGCATACTTGGGAGTGTATATCTGTTATGGCCAAGTGGGTTATACTGTCAAAGTCTTTGTCCAGATCAAGGTAGGCAGTGTGCACTGTCACCCCCCCCCAACATGGCTTTGGTGACTGTGTCAAAGAGGTCAAGCAAGTGTAACAAACATGATCCCTGTCTTGACAAAGCCTAACTGTGCATGATGGAGTGTGTGGAGGTCAACAATGTCCTTGTTAATGAGTTTCAGTGTAAACTGTGCTATGGCCTTGCCGATCAGCCTAGTTAGGCTGATGGGTCTATAATGTGACAGATTGGTGGATGCCCCACCTTAGTGTAAAGGGGTGACAGTGATTGTCATTCACATGGCTGGGACAAAGGCAGTAGTCAGGCCTCCTTTGAATACAGTGCCTTATGGTGTTGCAAGGTCATGCTTGGGGTCATGTAGGATGCATCCTATGATGTGAATGGCTCCCATGGTGGCTGTATACCATGACTTTCACATGGCAGTGGTGACCTGTTGCCTACATATAGGAGAAGGGAGCAGGTACTGGGGATGTCCTGATGTACCGATGGGTGGGGACAGGGGGGTGAAGCCTACACTGACTCTATCAGGCATCAAGTATGCTAGACCTACAGCACTGGTATAGCTGGTGTCCTTGTCCACCACAAGTGAGCAGATTTAAGTGTTTCCTCTGATGTTGCAGACATATGTGCAGAAGAGAAGATGATTGTCTGTAGTGGATGTTGACAATGTGGGCTCTGTGTTTGCTGTGCAGGTTTCCAGGAGTATTCTCATTCACTTGTTCACACTAAGGAGACATTGCTCCAAAATGGGCACCTGCTCCTACTTTGTCTCAGATGGCGGTATGTCATCCCCGTTATAGACAATATTTTCTTGCAGATGTCCATCAGACAGGTGTACGTATCCTTGCAGAGGATGATGTAGTCCTGTTGGGTATACCTGACTCCATGCATCTATACAAAATGCACGTATAGTGCTTGTGTGTATGTGTGGATATTAGTGCCAGTTCCTACAGAGGGGTTGGGAGCTGTAAAGCTGTGTATAACTACCCCCCAGGAGGCTGTATTCCATGTTGGAGGTGTAGGGTCTATATTATATAATCGAACTTTCAAAACTTTGAATCCCATATGTTCGATAACATATGATAGAAATTTGAAAGTTCGAATATATAATAAAAAACAAAAAACAAAAAAACTTACCTTAACAGTGCAGGCAGGGGGGAAAGCCCCCCTGCACCCCCCACACCCCCTACTTAAATATACCAACTCCGAGATCACACTTCAGTGCAGAAAATGGAAATTCTCCCATTCTGCACTGAATGGCGCTGTTATGCTTAACCTTCAAACACTTGAAATGTCGATCATATAGTGTCGACCATATGACCTTCGACATTTCAAGAGTTTGAGGTTCTAATAGGAACCCGGAGGTGTATGTATGTCTGACCATAGCTGGATGGGTATTGTGGGAGATGGTGACTGCAAACATGACCACATGATGGTTGCTTTGCCACAGAGGATGACACTGTAGGGATGCTGCAGTGGTAACCCATTTTGTGTAATATCAACTCCAACACACATTCACCTCATGTAGGGGTAGCCCCTAGCTGCACCGAGGTGTTTACAGTTCCAATGTTGATGGCTCTCTGACCATTAGTGTGCTGGCATGGGTACATCTTCCAGTGTATGTTTGGGCCATTCAGGTAACCCAAGATCAGGGTACAGACCCAAATCCTAATACATTTGATGAGGTCCATATAGGCTGAATGGCCGGTAGCTAGCTATGATTTGAATAGGTGTGTTGGCAATGGTGAATTGCCCTTGCAGTGTCCTCTGTGCATCTTACTGCCTGTGCAGCGTGGAGGTATGTATGTGTATGTGTCTCATATATAGTGAAACCCCATGTCCCATGGCATTACCGCCCACACTTTGGGGTCTGACTGTATGATAGGATGGTTGACAAGGTATGGGCTTGGGTGCTCTCTACAGCTTTGAACCACATGTCTGTGACTGCACAGATGTCAGCATTTCCCAGGTTTATGAATGTGTGCACTCAGGGCAGAGTCATTTGTAGACTCCCAGCATTTAGCAGCATGACCTTCAGTGTGTGCTGCACTGACACTTGTATGTTGGTAGTGATAACCTCACCACTTTTCCTAATGAAGGCACTATGGGGTGGCAAAAACAATTGCCAGATGTGTGAAGGCCAGTTGAGACAGATGGAAGCCATCTCTGGAAAAGCATCGTGGTCTGTTGACCATATCATCCCAGGCTCTCAGATACTGGAACCCCTGGAATATCACAAGATAACAGGCCACATGTTAAGGTCAATCATTTTCTGATTGTATTGTGGCATCAGTCTGGGTAACAGTGGAATGCTGCATAAGGCTAGGGACATACCTGCCTGGGACACATAATCAGCATGCTAACTCCTGTCCCACTGCATATAGTCCAGGGAAGTACATCTCGGGTCAGGCACGCCAACATGAACTGTGACAGACTCATGACAGTACCTGTTGGTGAGAGACAGCAGTGCATATGCAATATGGTGGATTCTGTCACCTGACACACATGTTACTGTGACCATCCACATTTACAATCTGGTGAGAAGCACATCAGTGTGTCTCACAATGGTGTCTCCTATGTGTAATATGTTTGATATGTGGTGATACCTTCGTGGCTGTGGGACACAGGTTTGTGACTATGTGTGGTATGTGCTGTGTAGGGCTGTGGCATTCATGTGTGGCTTTGCCACGGAGGTCTCCTTTGTTTGTGGATGTGTATGTTGAGGATCTCTGCATAGGTGTGGGTTGTGTAGGTGTGGGTGGTGTGTGAGGTGTACTAATTGTATCCCAACCTTTTGGAGACAGATATGTTGGCTTGACAGGGAGAGAGCATGAACTGTAGGTTCCTAACATCATTTCATCTCTTACATAGTGGTGATTGTAGATGGTTGCCCATCTGTGTACATGAGGCAGGTGCTACACTGTGCCAGGATGCCCATATCAACCGGACTAGCAGGGGAAACTGTAGCACATTATCCAGCCATATATTCCAGAATCTGAGGGAGGAAGGCCAGGGAGACCTAAGAGGTGAGCCTACAGCCCAGGTGCTTACTACAACAGAAGGAGGCTGACACCAATGCATACAATGTAGAGAGGCTATGAACATGCAGTAATAGGTGTAACAGGAAAATGTATTTGAACATCTTAAAGGACATGTAGCAAGTAGCAGGAAACATCAAGATCAGGAGAGCAGTGCATGATGAATTGCACTATGTTGCTGATAGCCACACACATACTGTATTGATAGATGGTGGGATATGATGTGGGAGTTAGCAGTGGATAGTGCTGGCAAATGTGGATGTGCAGGGTGTGTACATAATGGTGAGCAATGTATTGATCCTATAATGTGTTCCCCTCTTCATGTCTTTCAGGAGAGATGTACCACAGTAGGAATCCACCTTTCTCAAAAGCAGCGATTGACTCCATAATTGATGCCCTGACACTCCATTACCAGGTCCTGTTGTCAAAAGTCACCATAACTAGCAAGAATGCACTGCACTGTGGGCAGACCTTGGGGCATCGGTTAATCATATGGGCCAGCATGACAGGAGGTATGAGCAGGTCTGACACTGGAACACTGATATGATACATCATGCATGGCAAAGGGCCACAGCTGTGGCCAGGGACTGTGCTGGCACCAGTGGAGGGCCTGCTATACAACAACCACTCCCAGCCACAGAGGAGTTCCTGGCAAACCTGGGTTCAGTCACCAGCTCACAAGAATTGATCACACCATATGTCGTGAAGTTGGGTGGTACAGCTTCCACAGCCATGGAGCGTCCAGGTAAGCCTCCAGTTGTCATCATATTAATACTGTAGCATTCATATTTGCAACCTCTGCATACCTGCACACATATGTCAGGTCAGTCTGCATTTGTGGGGGGGGGTTGTAATGCACATGTGTGCACAGATATTGTGAATGTCAGCAATGTGGGTAGTATCACAGTTTGTACTGTACATGTTGATATAGGTACATATTATCCTGTACCAGTGCCACATTTGTGACTGCTTACAATACCTCTCTCCCACAAATCCACAGGTACCTCTGGTGTGGCCGGGGGTCCATCATCCTGTAGCCAGTGAGTGTGGAACTGTTTTGTTATGGCTCATCTATACCCTAGGCATGTTAAGGGCTGCCAGTTTGCCATGGGCACAACTGTTAAGCTTAACCATATTGCAATACGTGCATGTTCACTTGTGGAGGGGTGCACTGCAGTGCATTACATCATAATCAGAGTAGCATATTTGCAGGAGTTGTAACATATTAGCATGTATTTTTGTGGCGGTGTAGGCAATCTACTGTAAAGGGGTGCATTATTATTGTGGAAATGGGTGCACTGTGTTGTAGGTGAAAGTCCCTCATATACACTGACATGTCACTTATCTCACAGGTGTATAGTACTAGTAACATTAACTGGATGTAGCTGAACTGCATGTTGTTAAAGGCCTATCTTGTGTGCGCATGTTGTAGTCTGCTTATGTGTTGTGCGTGGCATCAGTCATAAGGTGTGGTCTGTCTAATGCATGTGTGGCACCTCACCTGTATGCGTGTGTGCGTGTGTGTGTGTGTGTGTGTGTGTGTGTGTGTGTGTGTGTTTGTGTGTGTGTGTGTGTGTGTGTGTGTGTGTGTGTGTGTGTGTATGTGAATCAGCAGACATTATAATGCAGGAATTAATGCAGTCATGTTGTCTTCCCCTCACAGGTGACCAGGGGGTTGGAGTATATCCCACTCACAACCTGGTCATAGTGTCTCATCAGACTCTGATGATGGTGGCCATAGTGAGGCATAGGTGGGGTTGTTGGAGGCTGAATCTGTCCCATTGGTTGACATCCATCTCCTCCCACAATGTCCCCGCACACAGTCAGTATGCCCACACATACCCAGTCCCCAGCAGCCACAGATATTGGATAGTCAGAGGGTGGTGGCATTGAACAGGAGAGTGTAGTGACTATGGAATTTGTAACTGTAGACTCTAGCCATAGCCAGAGAACTGGCAAGGTCCCACACAGTCAGATTGACAGGGTTGCTCAAAAGAGGACTGCTGCCCATCCAGAACCTATCATGGGTGTCACAGCACTTGTCACCCCACACATGTTTCAGTCCATCTTGGAGGCATAGGCACATTGTGAACAGTACACCAGATGGATGCTCAGGGTCATGGATGCCACACTGCCTGGCATGCATGACTGCATCCATGACACTGATGCTGTCTTACGTCATTTCTCTGATGTAGTGGATAGATGGTGGAGTGAGGCATTGTTAGTCCTTAACCATGCAATGTCTGTGCTTGAAAATGTGGTGGGAGTAGGCGTCAGACACATGGACTTAGGTCAGTAACAATATCAGCTGAGAGCCCATGTGGCTGTGCGCAGTCACACTCCCATAGTGGTAGTACCACCAGCACTACCGAAGGGAGGGTGCTGTCCACACCACAACGTGGTAGTGCATGGGCACATGGTTCTGGGTGGTCCTGTGAGGGATACAGAGCCAGCAGACACTGGTCATCATCAGCAAGTAGTACCACATCTGGCCCTGGGCATGGTGGTGCCAGTGCCACTCCTGGCATAACCAGTTCCCGTGTTTGTGGCTGGAGACGGTGAACTGTATATTCTGCCATGTACAGGGCACAGCTGTCCAACATACCATCGTGTAGGGCTGGCACATGGCTTGACTGTGTACATGCACACACTCACACATCACTGTCACATGCAGGTCATGACCAGACACACACAGCTCCTCTCCATGGCCCAGCTGACCAGCACCCCTCCAGACACAGACACATGATGTCAACTGTGTGGTACAGCCTAGGCCTTTGGCAACCCCACATCACACCCTGTTCATGTGATGATACCTGTGCCACATCCCTGTCATCCATACTATTGATGCAGGGACATGCTAATATGTGTCTGATGCACAGGGTGAATATAGTACACTTAATGGTGGTTTGTAGTGCAGTAGTGTTATGACCTGTAAGGTGCTGTCTGCTAGCAATTGTCATGTGTACACATTAAAGTGTATGTACCTTTCTGCCATGATGCTGTATTGCTGTTAGTATTGCTGACTGACTGTTGTCTCCCAGGCCTTGTTGTGTTTCTGTTCCAGGTATCTGTGTGTGTATGCCATGGAAACCTGCTGCCAATACACCAGCTCAGGATGGCATAGTGGCAATGCAGAAATGTGAAATCTCTGAGGTACAGCTGTATATGTGCATGGTTACTTAGGTGCATATGTGTAGAACAGTGTGCGAGGAACAATGGAGGCAGACAGCATAATCTTGCATGCATACCCCTTGACACAGCACATGATACTCCTGATACATGTCACCTGGGAGTTCCATAGGATCACAGGTTCATAGGATCATAGAAGGTTATTAGGGTAATGGCTCTGGGTCCCTTACAAGCCTAGCCATTACTTTATGCCTGATAGAATCATTGATCAGCATGTTTTGCCCCTGAGGGACACAGGTGTGACCCCTGGCATGGATTTGTGGTTGCCCATCCATTCATCATGGCTGCACTTGATGAGGGTCTGCATGGTACTCTGGTTGACATATCTGGAAGTGCATTCCTGAGACAGGGCAGCATCTGGGAGACAAACCTGTCTCTCCAGTAGGTTTTGTTGATGTCGCATATCAGATTCAGGCCTGTTATGCTGGTAATGCGTGAAGAGTTAGACTCGCATATATGGGCCAACTGTTGAAGGGCTGGGCACAACATTTCCATCTAGGCATACCATTGCCCACCTGTGGACAACCTGTCCAATACCGAGTGGGGCACTACTGATTCAAGGCTGTCTGCATGGGTCAGGTGTTGGAGGCCATGGATTACCTTTGTGGGTATTACTATGGCCTTTCCAGTTGCTGCAGATGTCTGGATAGGCACATACCAAATGGGCCATGGTACTAAATTATTGTTGTACTGACTGGGGACTATATAGAGGTAATGTCCACCTTTTTTCTGGATGCACTCTTTTTACCTATGTGGTACCTATGTACAAGGCTTTTCTGACTACTGCCTCTACTTGATGGTTGAATGCAGCAGTGTACCCAGGTCTCTCAATGCAGGTTGTGTATTTATAGGGTTGTCATTGATGTGGGAAATAGTGGGACCATGTCCTTGCAGTATGGTATGATGGTACTGTTTTCTGCTTTCATCTTGAGGCCAGGACCTTGCCACCATTCCATACTTGATGTAAGACCACATTGCAGTGTGTTAACATCAGTTGGTGGGTCAATGACAGAAAGCACACAGCTTACAGTCACCACAGCCTTAGGCAGTGCCTACAAGTATGGATGGGGACAGTTAGCATTCATGCCTAGATACATGTGGGTCATTGGGACAGCAGCTACTCACAGGGCCTCCACATGTCTACATATTGCACACACATAGGCAACACAAAGTAGGGTTGCCACCCACTGCAAGTACAACCGACAGGGCTTCTTTTGGTCTTGGTCTTCCAGTGTGACAGCTTATTGTGTCACATTTCCATAGCTTATGCTATTTTTCATAACATTAAGGTGTTCCTGATGTACAGTAACTGCTTTATGCAACTATTACACCACTTTAGGAAATGTTTGCTGTTCTACACTCTTGGGACCTCTGTATTGTTTGAGTTGCTTTCACAGGTCACACCTGGCCAAACATGGACTGCAACCTGCAGGGTGGGACAGGTGGTGGCCATGCCTCTCACTTGTACAGATTTTTGCAGAATGTCCTGATGTTTGCCACCTAGTTTTGGTCTGTGTTTCATAACATTATGGTTTTCTGGCAAATATGTGGCAAATCATTAAAGACTGAAGTTAGACAATAACGACAGCTATTTTATTTTCAGACTTCATACCCTTCAGAAAATTCATTCTATGTTTGTAAGAGAAATATTTTAAAATTGTCCCTATTATTTGCCCTTTGTTCCACTTTTCTGTATGGCTTTATCCAGATTTCTTGCTCTAAGGGGTTGAGAGGTATGATGGTGGGCCTAACACAGCCACACTGCTGTAAGGGAATATTCATCCACACATGCATGCACTCACAAAGTTTCCTGTTTTGGGATTGGAACCCCTACCTATCTAGTTATATATACTATAGTATTACATACATATTACATGCGGCATGGAGCTATTATGGTTAGATGGTATCTACCTGTACTTCTAAGGTGGATGACATCATTAGGGCCTGAATATGTTGTCAATGGGAGGGAGTTAACCCGTTGCACACACAGAGACACAACTGCCATGCTTCTACAGGGGATATGCATACACATCACACACACACACACACACACACACACACACACACACACACACACACACACACACACACACACACACATACACACACACACACACACACACACACACACACACACACACACACACATATACACACACACACACACACACACACACACACACACACACACACACACACACACACACACACACACACACTACCTATCTAGTTGTATGTGCTATAGTGCTACGTACTCATTGCATGTCCCATGGAGCATCTAAGGTGAATGATGGGGGGGTTAACATGGTGGAACAGGCCCCCAAAATGGTATAACCATAGCAGACTCATGGCAGCCACACTGTTATGGGGGATATGCCTCACACACACACACACACACACACACACACACACACACACACACACACACACACACACACACACACACACACACACAGATGATGGTTATGAGTTTAGAATCCCTATGTATCTAGTTCTATGTACTGTAGTGCTACATACTTATCGCATGCACCACAGAGCTTATGTGTCTGGAGAGTGTCTAACTGTGCATCTAAGGTGGATAACACCAGCAGGCCTTGTAAAGTAATCCAATGGGGGGGGGGTTAATAGGGTGTAACAGGCCTTAAAATGTATTGGCATTGCACATGTAGTCAAGACATACACACAGCTGTAGGGGGATATAGTTACTCACACGCAGTGAGTTGCCATTGTTGGGATTAGAACCCCTACTTATCTAGCTGTATACACTATAGTGCTATGTACTTATCGCATGCACCACAGACCATATGTGTTTGGAGATTGTCTAACGGTGCATCTAAGGTTGATGACATGAGCAGGTCCTGCAAAGTGGGTCAATGGGGGCGTTCACAGGTAGGCACGAGCTTTTAGATGTATTGGCATTGCACATACATAGGCAGGAACTACACACAGCTGCAAGCGGATATATTTACACACATGCACACACTGAGTTGCTGTTGCTGAGATTAGAACCACTACCTATATAGCTGTATACACTATACTGCTATGTAGTTATTGCCTGCACCACAGAGCTTATGCATTTGGATAGTGTCTGCCACTGCTGTTGAGGTGGATGACATCAGTAGCTGCTGACAGGGAGGCCACTGTTGTGGAGGACACCATTTACAGGGCCATAAAATGAGTGACCATTGCACAGACATAGGCTTGTTGGGTGTGTGTATTCTGCTGTATGTGGAATATATACACAGACACACACAAACTTTCTCTGTTCTACTAGCCACTGCCTAGGTTACTGAGGGCTGTGTACTGTCCATATCCATGCCCCCATCCCTCCATTGTGTCTGTCTTTGTTCAGCTTTCTTGCAGTAACAAATACTGACATATGGACAGTCTGTAGAACTCCTACCATAGGTGTAGCTCACATGCAAAACAGTAGCTGCAGACAGCCTCAAACCAGGTACCCCATCAACCATGGTAATGTACTTACCCACTAAGCCACAACAGTCACCAGACAGTGCAGTTTATTTCCTGAAACTATCAATCAAAGACAAACATAGCACTTTGACCTCTGCATATTGGGGAAATGGTACATGTCATCTGGTTGATTGGGCCAGCCCAGGGATTGTGTGGTCTGCTGCTGTTACCTTGCAAGCATGCTGTGACTGCAGTTGTATGGGGGACATGGGTGTGTTGGGGGTAGGGGACTCCAGCATTGACAGTTAATCATCTGTCCTGTGACCCTGCTGTATGTCATTCCCTCACATAGTGCATTGGGTTTTGCTGGCTTGGGGATTACTGCATATTAAGAGTCAGCCAGTATTGGATGGAGAGTTCCTGTTGTCCCACACAGCTGTCAGTTGTCTGCAGCTATCCCAGTTGCCTATTCTATTCTCTTGCATATATGTGACAGGTTCATTCCTATGCTAACACAGTCTACTGCCCCATTCATTTGTTGTAAAGAAGTGTGACTTACCTTGTACCATCAGTGGTTGAGATAACAGGGCTTCAGGGATGTCTCTGTCTGATGCATGCCACACATAGCCAATACATGGTAAGGTACAAGTTGCGTGGTGTGGCTGGCATCTCTTCTACTATGCATATGAGTTGGAGTGAGGTGTCAGTCCCTAGGTCCCTAGTTTGTCAGTACATGTGCTATGCATTGTCTCTTTGTCAAGGCTAGGGAATACTGGGCACACCTACATTTGCCTACAGGGGCAGGCTCAGGGGGTTCCTTCCCTGAGTCCCCTGTGGCTGTGAGGACCTTGGCACTGGTAGGGGGCTGTGTCCCTTCCCTGTGATGTTCCTGTCGCTGTTGTTTCTGCAGGAATATATTTTGTAACATGGCACATATGGTGAACATGTGTGCACATGTGGCTGGAGAGTACTGCAGGGCTCCACCAGATACATCAAGGCAGCAGAACCATGACTTGAGCAGCCAAAACACATGCTCTATGATGTTCCCAGTTTGTGCATGTGCTTCATTATGGCATTCTTTAGTAGGTGTATGTTTGTGTGCATTTCTGATGGGTGTCATCATCCACGGTTCCAGTGCATAGCCAGCATCCCCCAATAGATAGCCATATGGGATGTCTCTCCTGGAAAATGACTGTTACAGCTTTGAGGCGTGCCAGATGTGGGAGTTGTGATAGCTGCTAGGGCTGCCAGCACACCCATTTATGATAATGCCCTGGGCATTGCACATAACCTGTCAATTGATGGAGTGATACCCCTTGTGGTTGACATAGAACCTACCCTCTTCACCAGGTGGTGCTTTGATGTGCACATGAGTGCAGTCTATGGCAACCAGTACCTCACAGTAATGCGCTACATGGTTGAAGAGATGCATATAGCTGACCCTCTCCTCAGGGGTGCGGGGTCAATAAATGTGCTCACTGGCATCTGCTTGCATGACATCCAGGAACTTGTGGTGTACCCTGGATGCAGATGCCTGTGAGATCCCCATTATATCTCCAGTTGGTCTTTGAAAAGTACCTGTAGCTAATATTCTAAGGGCTACACATACCTTTGTTTCCACTGGGATGGGTTCCCCTCTGTTGGCTCTGAGTCTGAGTTGAGGGCAGCAGAGCTCGGTGAGTTCTTGTAGTATGTCCCTGTCTGCCCTGTAGCTCTCTACAATCTCCAGCTCATGTAGCCTGTGGAAGGTCGCCCTGCACTTGAACACTCTTCTCCTTCTCAGTCTGTGCCTATTGTCAGCATCATCATCTTCACTGACCTCAGCCTCAAGCACATACAGATGTAGCAGAGCAGCAGCAGCCCCTAGCATTTTGTCAGTTAAAATTCCCAAGTGTGTACTCCAATAGTGCAGAGTATGTGGGAAAATAAGATTGTAGGGTGTGTGCATACTTTATAGTGGTGTGCTGCATTTGCAGTCTGTATGATTGGCTCATTAAGCTGCATTCCACCTGATAGGTATAGCAATGGGATTTGAATGGGCCAATGCCTGTTGAACAGGGCTTATCAGTCACTTCTACCTGATTGGCTTTGCCAGGCAATGTTTTTTCCTGTTTCTTTTACTGCTAAGCCATGTGGTTTGCCGCGCAAACCCGCAGTACTAGTGTAAACAATGCTCAGCACTTTTAACATTTCCACAACCATGGCCATGCACAGCTTTTCTTAAACTAGATAAAACATGCTCAGCAGCATCAGAGACACCCCCTGATTAGCTGTGCTTAGCTGAGTGCAAACAGGCACCGCTGAGCTCCAGTCTGCTTTAACATACTGTGAGACATCCCCTTTTGATGTCACCTACCTGTTCTACCACTACCTACACAGTTCTAGCCCGACCATGGGTTGTATCTGTAGACACTGTAGCCCGTTTTGCTATTCAGTAACCCCAGCTCATTTACATACAGCTAATTGCGTATAGCCTTGATACTGCACTACTCCCAGGCCTGCCTCCATAGCAACCACTGACACCTGCCATTGTAATACTCTGCATCCTGGGCACTATAATGCATTATATTGGCAAATGTGTACTTTTGACTTGTTTGCACTTTTTATTTTTTTGTTTTCCATAACGGTATGTTGCGCTGCGTAAACAGAATATATGTATTAAAAGAAATTATTATTTTTTTAATGATTTGCATTGCTTTCAGGAGTCACTGGCCATGTTCATGCCTACAGTACCATATCCACCTTTTTCATAGCCTTTTACAGCCCCTGTGTGATTTTTGCAGTCTGGTACACGGTTTGTATCTACGTACATTTCTTCCACCAACACAGCACCTACAGGGGTGCCTTTCTGCTTATTGGACCACAAATCAACCTCATTTGCATGCTTTTCACCAGCTTATGAGGTGATTTGCATTCCGTGGACACCTTCATGTCCTCACGCTCGTGCACATCCCTCAGCCCAGTCTGACATGTTCTGTGTTCTGGCTGTAAAACTATGCCTACACAGAGAATTGCTCCATGTAGGCTTTATTGAATTCCACCCTAAGTGTTTTTTTTCCAGGGGGTTGCCCATAGCTCTCAGCCAATCAGGGACAAATCCAGAAGTAATCATGGACAATCAGGGACACTTTTAAAATATTAGTACTATTAACTTGAGACACGGACAGAACAAGAAAATGTAAATTAATATTCATTTTTGAAGGGAAAAAAAGGGTATAACTTCAATTATTGTCATTATTTAGTAAAATTATTGTCATTTTTTATTAAGTATAACTGACCACCTTTTCTCCAAAGGGCACCAATTTTTAGGAGGGATTAAGAGGGACAGGGCTAAAATTTGAGTCAAAATCAGGGATGTCCCTGAAAATCAGGGACAGTTGAGAGGTATGGGCCTACCTGCACCCCCCTCCCTCATGTAAGGAACAAGCCCCTATTTCCCCCAAACCTTTATATATCAGCTCCATGGTGGCACTAACTCAAAGAAATGAAAAATCTTCCAAAATAAGGGAATCTGTGCTGGTGCACACTTGAACATCACAACAGCAGTATTATCCTATGTGTTATTTTTGAGTCTTGTGCTTTGGGAAATTGATGTTTGGGGAATTTTCCTCTTGGCTACCTGTAGATATACCTGTTTGGATTCAGATATTGCAACCCAAATAAGCAATCCAAAGTTCTGTGCTGATCAAGATATTTAGTAGAACGAATTAACATTTTCCATGACTATTTTCAAACCAAAGTTCAGTATTATGAAACTCAGCTAGTCTGGCAGTCTTACCAAGATAAAACTTTATGGAATTACATAGGTTCATAGGTGTGTACTAGGCTAATGGCCCTGGAACCTTTACAAGCCTAGCCCATAGGATTACCCTGGCATCATACCACCCAACCTTGGTTCCCAGTGCCTCTGTCGAGTAAAGCCACTGGAGTGATCTCTGGGGTGAATCTTCTGTTTTTCATCTACTCATCAAGAGTTCTCTTGAAGAGGGCCAGTGAGGTGCTCTGCTTGACATGTATGGAAAGTCTATTCCATAGCATGGGCAATCTCTTGGTTATGAACTTGTCCCTCCAGCATGTTCTGTTGATTGTGGTAATGAGGTTGAGGTCTCTGGAGCACGTGGTGTGGAGGGATTGGGATTTCTTTAGATGTAGCATTTCTAACAGAGCTGGGTCAGACATGGCTTTGTAAGTCAAGCAGAGATCGCCTCTATGTAGGCGATATCAGACAGAGAATAGTTAGAGTTTTTTGAGTCTGTCCATATAGGACAAATGTTTAAGGCCTAGGATCCTCTTTGTGAGGTACTTTTGCAGCCTCTCCAGTTGTTGCAGGTGTTTAGTGAGGTACATGCCAAATGGGGCATTGTAATCGATGATTGGCCTAATGAGGGAAGAGTAGAGGAAGACAATGACCTCCTTCTTCCTGGATGCAAAACTCTTAGTAATGGGTAATGAGACATATTCACACTCCATTCTGTGGTATAAGTAATAAGCTATCTGATTTGAAAAAAAAATGCAACTGAATGAACTAACAAAAAAAAAAACTTCTATTTTGAAAACAAATTTGTAACTGTCAAGTCATGATGGAAAAACAAGATAGCCCCTAACAAACCTTATTCAGCACAGAACCTTTGTGGTTAATCAGATGTTGAGAAAAAGATGTACCTTTTTTACTATAAACAAGCTTGAAACATTAAACTAAAAGTATCTGCCAATATGTGTTCAAGGCTGACAAAAAACTTAAACCTGTTAATTCTGCAAATTGTTGTTAATCCAAGTGAAGAATCCAGAAGGATTTCCCACAATCCTCAGTTTGTGGACTAATCCTTTTAAGCCTCATAAATTGAGATTTGGGTATATTTTTGTTAATAAAGCAAGGATAACAACTTGATACTTCTATTAAGGTGTTTTTGAAAAGGGTTTGCAATACAAAAATGTTACTACTGAAC
Organism: Protopterus annectens; assembly: GCF_019279795.1. Taxonomy (NCBI): domain Eukaryota; kingdom Metazoa; phylum Chordata; order Ceratodontiformes; family Protopteridae; genus Protopterus; species Protopterus annectens. The sequence goes on from NC_056735.1 coordinate 486,061,751, forward strand.
TATCTAATGCCTTAGGCACTGGAATATATAAAAAGTCTGTAATTAAAAATGTTATACTTGGTTGTGAAACAGGGGCCTAGTTATATAGCCAGGCTGTAGTTTGCCAGCTCAGTTTGTGCCCCCTCATGAGCAAGCAGTGACCCTCAGTGTGCACAAAGCATCCATCCATCCATACATACATTCATTCCTACTATAGAATATTCTAATATTATGCCAGAATGTTGTCAAGTTGTTCAATACTTCACTTCTAAAATGGTAGGGTACTGCAACAGTAACTGGTGACTGGAGAAAATATCCAGTATATAATCAAAAATGTTAACCTCCCAGTTAAGTGCATCTGATTTAACACACACGTTTTCTTCACTGTTATCCTCTTGGTTGTAAACTGTTTAATAAACATGACTATACAATGGCTATTGTAATACACCCTGATTCCATTTCCCTGTACTGCCACTGACTACATTGTGCTTCTTTCCCTGTGAAAAAATGTATTAACTGGGAATAAATAATAGTTATTCAAGACACTAGACATTAACTAGAAAAAAGCACATTGACTTTGCAACAACAGTGAGTTTGTCACCACTGCAGACAATATAATAAGCTTAATAAAGAAACTAATCAACAAAAGGTATTAAAGTATGACCTGACCTACTTAAAAACATAAACATACTTTCTTGCCATAGAAAGCTCTCCATCATAGTTCAGTGAACACGTTGTTCAAGTGAACCATTTAATATGCCAAGTTTGTTGCTCTGGATTTTTCTGCAAACTATGGGTTTTGTCAATGTGTTTTCCTGTCACTTTCTTTAGCGTGAGTATGATTGTCAGTAGTGTGGGGAACAGAGGCAGAATGCTGTTAGCTTTTCCCCTCACTTACCTGTTTGCCCAAACTCTTTCCATCACCTGTAGTTCATTTCTATCTTCCTGGACTGGCTGCATGGCAATGTAGAGCTATAGAACATTTCAAGATTGCCCAAGCAGTTATCTTGCAAAACACCAAAACACTAAATCTCTCTTAGACTAGTTTAATTCCCAGTTGATTAAAAACAGTGTTATATGGTTTGTTTTATTTGTTCATTCATGCATTAATTCATTCATTTGTTACAGCTGCTTCATTTTCTACAATATCCTGCAAGAAATACTTATGCAGCTAGGGAGATCATATGCAAATAACTTAATTTTCTTTTTGGCCTTCTATTGGTCTGTGTGTCTGATTTATTCTTTCACACTCATTCCATCCCTCTCTTTATTTATTCGAGTTTTGTCCTTCATTCTTTTCTTTTTTCTTTCTTTCTCCCTTTGTAGTTGTGTACTTTGTGTTCTCTGTTTCCTGGTTTCTAAAGTGCTTAGAGATACATAATTTTCTGCTTTTGTCCTCTTTTATACTTCTTTTAGTTTCTGTGTTGTCTCACTTTTTCATTCGAATTCCAGCCCTTTCTTTACAACTTTCTTTGATTTTTTGCTGTTGCTTTATTTACCATTGTACCTGTGCACTTTGTGCTCTTGTTTCCTGTATTATAAAGAGTTTATAGATAATGTTTTTCTATGGAAACTGACAGAAAAAGTAAATTATATTTTATTTTTCTGTCTGGCACAGCGTATTGCTGCTTCTATGTGTCATGTCTTTGGACCAACCTTTCCTGGCCTTTGAATTTCTCACTGTCAGCATACTAATCAGCTAAAGTAATGTTATATTTTGCATCTCCATCAGATTTTCTGACTAATAGCAAACTCAAGTGCTCTTTTTGCTTGCATGTCCTTGGAAAGCTCTTTTCGTATTAAGAGTGTTTTTACTGCTAGTAAATTTGAAGCTGTCCTGGAATCATTTAGGGTAGATTTATGATACTGTCTCTGCACTGCCACAGAATGTAATGAAATAACATGTACACTAGGGCAGGGGTGACATTTAGGATTAATCAAAGTAAATCTCTAATCATTGTTACATTATTAATGTTTTCTTTTTACAACTGAAGAAGAAAAAGATGCTGAATATCTAGTTTTTTGAAACATGATATCTGAAAACTATTCAGCTTTACTTGGATGGAGTTTTATGTAGCTTTAAGTGTTTCAAAATCAAAAATGCTCTGCTACATATCAAAACAATATAAACCATAAACCATATACACTCAGAAATGCTTAATATT